>NW_027947688.1:0-216 GCF_054177405.1 Leptonychotes weddellii | reverse complement strand
GAATTCCTGGGGGTAATGTCACATTTTATACACTTTCCAGTCAGATTATATGGGATAGCATACTTGAATCCCAATCTAAGCATGAAATCACCTCTTTTTTTTTTTTTTTTAAAGATTTTATTTGTTTTTTGACAGAGAGAGACACAGTGAGAGAAGGAACACAAGCAGGGGGAGTGGGGGAGGGAGAAGCAGGCCTCCCGTGGAGCAGGGAGCCCG
>NW_027947687.1:0-216 GCF_054177405.1 Leptonychotes weddellii | reverse complement strand
CTATTTTTTTGACATTCACAGTAAGCTGGCTTTGTAAGAAAGTAGCAGCATCTTCACCTTGTAAGGTGATTTGTTTGAAAGTTAAATGGTTCACTGTCAGCGTCCTTTTTAATTGGTTTTTTGTGTTTGAAGATAATGTTTACTAAGTATATTGGTGCAATTAAGCATAGATTTCAACGTTTGAATTGAGCAAAAACCGCTAGTTTAAGCTACAAT
>NW_027947686.1:0-216 GCF_054177405.1 Leptonychotes weddellii | reverse complement strand
TCTGGATGATGACAGCATTGTAATAGAGCTTGAAGTCCGGAATTGTGATGCCGCCAGCTTTGCTTTTCTTTTTCAACATTCCTCTGGCTATTTGGGTTCTTTTCTGGTTCCATACAAATTTTAGGATTATTTGTTCCATTTCTTTGATTAAAGGTGATGGTATTTTGATAGGGATTGCATTGAATGTGTAGATTGCTCTAGATAGCATTGACATCT
>NW_027947685.1:0-216 GCF_054177405.1 Leptonychotes weddellii | reverse complement strand
TTTAAAATGTGTCTTACCAGATGTCTAACCTACATCTACACAGAACCAGCAGAGTGTGTTTTACTAAGACACAGGGGAGGCGGTGCAGAGATTCAGAGGTCCTACGCTCTAACACAGAGCAGCACAGAGACGCTGATCCATGGGACAGGCCGTGCGGGGGTGGGGGTGGACCATGCTACGTTGAGGAACTGGGCTGTGTAAAAAATCAAGGGCTCT
>NW_027947684.1:0-216 GCF_054177405.1 Leptonychotes weddellii | reverse complement strand
CCGTAAGGCATTATACGGGGGTATACATGCAACAGGGAAACTTCACTCAAGGTTCAAATTCCACCTACTCCCAAAGTTCAATTCCTCCAAGATCAAGAATAGCATGCACACGTGGTTTCTGCTTTGCATCTAGGAAGAATTTACCTTTTTTGCAACCTCCTTGGTCTAAATAGAGAATAATGTATACTCTATTCTCTAAGAGGAAATAGAGCAAAT
>NW_027947683.1:0-216 GCF_054177405.1 Leptonychotes weddellii | reverse complement strand
TTTTTTTTGTATTAAAGTCTATTTTGGGGGCACCTGGGTGGACTCAGTCAGTTGAGCCTCCAACTCTTGGTTTCGGCTCAAGTCATGATCTCAGGGTCCTGTGATTGAGCCCCATGTTGGGCTCCATGCTCAGTGGGGAGTCTGCTTGAAAATTCTCTCCCTCTGCTCCTCCCCCTACTCTCTCTCTCTCTAATAAATAAATCTTTTTTTTTTTTT
>NW_027947682.1:0-216 GCF_054177405.1 Leptonychotes weddellii | reverse complement strand
TGTAAATATTTCAGGTATTTTTTTTTCTAAAAAAAATAAGGGCGACTTTTAGTACATTGACAGTATACATAACAAACTAATAACTTCTTAATATATCAAAAATCATTTCAGTTTTTAGATCGCTGATGCATAAAGATTTTTATATAGATTGTTGAAATCAGGAACTAAACAAGATCTAACACTGAATTTGGTTGATTGGTCTTTTAAGTCTTTTTT
>NW_027947681.1:0-216 GCF_054177405.1 Leptonychotes weddellii | reverse complement strand
TTTCCTAGAGTTTTTTAAAAAGAGTAAACATGGAGGAAAAAAATAATTATTTTCTTCAGACTGGGAAAAGAAAAAGCAAAAACTATATACATATCAGCCTATTAGCCCAAATATTAGAAGAGGAAACTCTAACATGGAGAATATTCATTTTGTGGAAAAAGTTTTCAAGGAAACTGGTAAGAAATTACATTTTGAGACATAAAAAAAAACTTGAAA
>NW_027947680.1:0-216 GCF_054177405.1 Leptonychotes weddellii | reverse complement strand
GATAACCTGGTGAATCAGTTTCTAAGCCAAAGATAAATTTTACAAATAGTACAGCATTGTGACATATGTTAGAGATTTTTAATTGCAAATTCAACCATCCAAAGTCCATGCCCATCTTCTCTCTTGCTGAATGTCTGTAAAGGACAGCGCTTGTAATCCCTCTAACTAGACAGAATCACTGCAGTCTTAGAATAAGGTACTGTCCTCGGAAGCCTG
>NW_027947679.1:0-216 GCF_054177405.1 Leptonychotes weddellii | reverse complement strand
TCATGGATTTGTTTCTTTTTTTTTTTTTTAAAGATTTTATTTATTTATTTGACAGAGAGAGACACAGCGAGAGAGGGAACACAAGCAGGGGGAGTGGGAGAGGGAGAAGCAGGCTCCCCGCAGAGCAGGGAGCCCGATGCGGGACTCGATCCCAGGACCCTGGGATCATGACCTGAGCTGAAGGCAGTCGCTTAACCAATTGAGCCACCCAGGCGC
>NW_027947678.1:0-1244 GCF_054177405.1 Leptonychotes weddellii | reverse complement strand
GCAGAAGGAGGCCTTATTTGGAAATAAGGTCACTGCTGGTGTAATTCGTCATAGGGGAGTAGGGTGGCCCCTTATAAAAAAGGGACATGGGGACCCAGAGATAGACACACAGGAGGTCAGGCATGTGAGGATATGAGGACCCAGGGAGAGGGCGACTCTCTGCATGCCAGGGAGAGAGGCCTCAGGGGAAACCAGCCCTACTCACGCCTAGATCTCAGGCTTCCCGCCTCTAGGACCGAGAGCCCACGAATGTGTGTTTAAGCTGCCCCGGGGGGTGGTGTTGATTCTGGCAGCCCTGAGACAATGGCACACACGGGGATGCTGGCCGGGAGCGGACTGGGTGCTCCTGAGCTCAGGGAATGGCTGGGCGGGGTCTCAGGGCCATGGCCGATGACCACAGCCCCTATACACATAGGCTTGTGTGGCAGACACACTCTGAGGAACCTGACGTGGCAGGCCTGTGAGTCGTGGCCGGTGACCGTGGTCTCCGTGTGGACTCCGGGGCAGGCTCTGCCCCACAGCCCCATCAACCTCTCCAACCTCGGGGGACAGGAAGTCTGTGGGGGTCACATGTGAGACCGGGGGACACTCAGCAGCAGGCCGGGCCGTCTCTAGATGAGGGGGAGCTGGGGACGTTTCCATCCTCTGTATGAACCTGGCCTTGGTTCCATGCACAGGTGGGGGGCCTGGAGAGAAGGAGGGTGGGGAAGGTGTGTGGCTGGAGGGGCCTTCTCAGACCCCGACGATGATGTACTGACCAGGGCCGGCCCTGGGGAGCGGACAGAGTGGGCAGGACAGAGGCAGAACTCACACTAGAGTGTGGCCCTAGCAGGTGACTTCTGTCCTCTTTTTTGGCACCACCCATCTGCCTCCCCATACTACCTACACCCAATTCCACCTTTCCCCTCCTCCTCTGTCCCCTCTTCCGCCCCTTCTCACCCCTCCTTCTCCTCTGTCTGTCTCTCACTCTCTTAATACTCAGGTTCTCGCTATCCTGTTGGCCGTTGGCAGCGACGATTCACCAGGAAGCTAATACCGTACAATCCTCAGTGCCCAGGGTTCGAATGGGCTCCTCCAAGGTCCTGGGAGAAGACCTAACAATACAGTCATGCCGTTTAAATACAGTTTCCCAGGGGAAGAAATTGTATCTGCAATCTCTCAAGACAGCTGCCTCCTTCCCCTCCACGTTCCCCGGACAGCTCTGTTAAGATTCGGGGGAGGAAAGACGCGCTGGGGGTGCAGAC
>NW_027947677.1:0-216 GCF_054177405.1 Leptonychotes weddellii | reverse complement strand
GGGGCAGACAAGCAGGGTGTTTCAGACAAGCTCACCTCCCTCTTCTATGGGGTGGTGACCCCCATGCTCAACCCCATCATCTACAGCCTCAGGAACAAGGATGTGAAGGCTGCTGTGCAGAACCTGGTATTTCACAAACACTTTGCCCAGTGATGGTGAAGGGGTCTTGATAGATCTCTATTCCCTAGTTTCTCTCACCTGAGGGTCTCAGACGAT
>NW_027947676.1:0-216 GCF_054177405.1 Leptonychotes weddellii | reverse complement strand
TATTTTTTGATGTTTCTGTGGAGGGACTGACATTTGGAGCTGTCTACTCTGCCATTTTGCTGACATCACTCCATGAAAAATATTTTTAATGAACTTCCTAGCAAAGTCATGTAACTTACGTGTTAGTAAGGCCAAATCTCCACAATGTTTGGACTGTTTTCTTATCCCTACCACAGTTCTCTCTTCTTTCTTCTCTGCTTCTGTCACTAGTATCTC
>NW_027947675.1:0-216 GCF_054177405.1 Leptonychotes weddellii | reverse complement strand
GGAAATAGGCAAAGAATACGAACAGGGAATTCACAGAACAAAACCTCAAATGGTCAGTAAATGTATTCAAAATATTCCACCTAAGCAGCAACTAGGGGAATGCAAATTAAAATAAAGAGATCCTATTTCACATCCAGCACCGTGGCAAAGACTGAAAGTCTGTCCGTCTGTGTTGCCTGGAGGTGAGAGACAGTGTCTTTTCTGTTGGAGGCAGTC
>NW_027947674.1:0-216 GCF_054177405.1 Leptonychotes weddellii | reverse complement strand
TGAAGAAGAGCCCAACCTGGGCAGTGCCCATCCTAGGCTTGCCCAAGAGTAGGGACGGCACCTCAGGCAGCAGATGAAAGTCAGGCCCACTAGTGAGGCTGTGCCTGTGGGGGAGCTGGATGGATCTGGCTACTTCAGTCCTTTCCATGAAACACTGGATTCAGCTGGTTACTTTCCTTCTAATTTCTCTTCTCACCAAATAGCCTTCTGATTGTG
>NW_027947673.1:0-216 GCF_054177405.1 Leptonychotes weddellii | reverse complement strand
GGAAGGCATCCAGCACATCCCTTCCCGGATGTCAGAGAATTCATCTCAGAAAGAAGTCCTATTTATGTAATGAATGTGGCAACACCTTTAAGTCTAGCTCATCCCTTCGTTATCATCAGAGGATTCACACGGGAGAGAAACCTTTCAAGTGCAGTGAATGTGGGAGAGCCTTCAGTCAGAGTGCATCTCTTATCCAGCATGAAAGAATTCACACTG
>NW_027947672.1:0-216 GCF_054177405.1 Leptonychotes weddellii | reverse complement strand
GCATCCCACAAAGCTCTGACCCGCAAGCCCGAGGCAGCATGGCGACTGTGTCGCCAATGTGGGCCTCAGTTCCCCAGCCAGAAAACAGGGCGTGTAGGGGCGCCTGGGTGGCTCAGTTGGTTAAGCGACTGCCTTCGGCTCAGGTCATGATCCTGGAGTCCCGGGATCGAGTCCCGCATCGGGCTCCCTGCTCGGCGGGAAGCCTGCTTCTCCCTC
>NW_027947671.1:0-216 GCF_054177405.1 Leptonychotes weddellii | reverse complement strand
GGCCTACCCCACTCCCTGGCCAAGCTCAGACCAACTTGTAGGAAGAGCACCAGCTTCTGGAACCAGACCAGTCGGGATTCAATTGTCACCTCCTCCATGGCCCAGCTTGGGGACATTGGACACGTTAACAAGTTCTGCTAGCACTGTCTTCTCACCTGTGTGAGGACCATCATGTTCACCATTTGCCAGATCTTAGTGGGGTCTGAATGATACATG
>NW_027947670.1:0-216 GCF_054177405.1 Leptonychotes weddellii | reverse complement strand
TGGGCTTCGGCCTCCCGTTCGGCTCACCTCGCCGTTGGCGCTCTTTCCTGGCTCTTTCGCCCTTTGTGCTTTCCCCAGATGGTATGGCTCCCAGTGCTGCGGCTGGGGGACCTTCAAATGCTGAAAAATTGCTTAGTGTTTTAAATGTTTATTGATTCTAGGGTTGAGAATTTTTTCTAGAACATTTAGGTAGAATCTACTCCTATGTTAATCTAG
>NW_027947669.1:0-216 GCF_054177405.1 Leptonychotes weddellii | reverse complement strand
ATCTCCTGGACTTCAACACTGTGTGTACCAGTCCTCAACAGGATTGGCCACAGGGTGACCTGGGAATTCCAGGGATTATACTACATTTTACCATCAGATCCCATGTCTATGCAAAGGATTCACAGGACTGGCTAAGGAATTGAGGCTTATTTGATCACAAAAAGGGAGCATCATTTTTGGGTGCCAAAAGCCAGAGAAGATATAGGAAGAGGAAGT
>NW_027947668.1:0-216 GCF_054177405.1 Leptonychotes weddellii | reverse complement strand
CACAAGCAGGGGGAGCAGGAGAGGGAGAAGCAGGCTTCCCACATAGCAGGGAGCCTGATGCGGGGCTCGATCCCAGAACCCTGGGATCATGACCTGAGCTGAAGGCAGACACTTAACCATCTGAGCCACCCAGGCGCCCCTTGATTTTTTAAAAATAGGCATGAAGCTTGAACAGATAGACGAGTGGATGGTGAGCACACGAAAAGCTCTCAGCCT
>NW_027947667.1:0-1244 GCF_054177405.1 Leptonychotes weddellii | reverse complement strand
GCATTTTGCCTTAATAAGATGTTCCAGGCACATCTTGTATTCTTCCTGTTCCAGCCCTTTCTTCAAGGAACCTAGATTTCTTTCAGTGAAGAATGATATTTAAAAATTATGATATAATGGGAAATATATATTTGGTCTTTGGTTCCTGGCACATGGTTTCTAAGATGCTTGGAATCTCTCTTGTGAAGAGTGTCTTTTGTATACTTATGATGTGACTGGTAGCTGGGGGCTCCGAGGAAGTTTCAGGATGGACTCTGGTCACCAGAAAGACCAAGCCATGATGAGAGGGTTGGAACTTTCAGCCTGACCCTGGGGAATTGAGAGAGGCTGGAGTTTGAGTTCAATCACCAAGAGCAATGATTTAATCAATCTTGCCTGTGTAATTCAACTTCTTTAAGTACGTCTAGCCCATGGGGTTCAGAGAGCTTCTGGTTTGGCAAACGCATTCATGTGATGGGAGGGTGGTGCAGCTGAACTCCAAGGGACAGGGCTCCTGTGCTCATGATCTTTCCAGACCTCATCCTATGTACCTTTTCATCTGACTGTTGATTTGTATCCTTTATAATATCCTTTATAATAGAGTCATAGTAAATAAAGTACTTTCCTGAGTTCTGTGAGCCATTCTAGCAAATCCCACCTGATTTACAGCCATTGGTCAGAAGTACAGGAGGCCCAGGGCTCACAATTAGCATCGGAAGTGGAGGCAGTCTTGCGAGACTGATGAAGCCCTTCACCTGTAGGGTCTGTACTAAAGCTCCAGCTAATTAGTGTCACAATTGACTTGAATTGTAGGACACCTAGTTGGTGTCCAAAGAGTTAGAGAATAGGTTGATATGGGGGAGGGAAGCCCACACATTTGGTGTCAAAAGGGTTGTGAGTAACAAAATTTCAGAGTTTTAGAAACCAAGATCTGGACACTGT
The DNA here is from genome assembly GCF_054177405.1 of Leptonychotes weddellii. NCBI lineage: Eukaryota > Metazoa > Chordata > Mammalia > Carnivora > Phocidae > Leptonychotes > Leptonychotes weddellii. The sequence continues at coordinate 323 of NW_027947667.1, read as the reverse complement.
TGAAATGTCGCTTCTGCTCTCAGGAGACAGGGCTGGGGAATAGTTGTACATGTGCTTATACACATGTACATCTATGTCTATCTGTCTGTCTGTCTTCCTACCTATCATCTATTCCCACATATATGTATACCCATTTCTTTATCCAGCCATCTAAATATATTAAAACCCATGAGTTTTTGAATACCTCCATCCAGTATCTCAGAGTTCATTCAATACTCTTTTCCCATTTTCATGTTTGTAACTATCTTCTCCAATAGTGAGAAACATGGCTTCCAATATCCACAGAACATTCACTGATTTGCTCAATTCAAAAATGTATAGAA
>NW_027947666.1:0-216 GCF_054177405.1 Leptonychotes weddellii | reverse complement strand
GGCTGCATCCGCGGAGGCTGAGGAACACCAGGGCCGCCGGGTGGGTCAAAGCATCCCCTGTGAGCTCTCCCTATACTCAGCAGAGGGAGAACCTGGCCTTCTGGAACATTCCCTCCAGAGGCCATTGCCGGTGGAGTCTCATCTCACAGGGGACAGCATCACTCAGAGCTCCCAGAAAGGCCATCGATTAAGTGCCACCGAGGGCAGCGGTGACAT
>NW_027947665.1:0-216 GCF_054177405.1 Leptonychotes weddellii | reverse complement strand
TTTTTTTTTTTTTTAAAAGTGTATTTATTGATTTGAGGGAGAGAGAACACAAGTGGAGGGGAGGGGCAGAGGGAGAAGCAGACTCCCCACTGAGCAGGGAGGCCGATGTGGGGCTCAATCCTAGGACCCCGGGATCATGACATGAGCTGAGCTGAAGATAGATGCTTAACTGACTGAGCCACCCAGGCGCCCCTTGAATAGCTTGTTTTTTGATGT
>NW_027947664.1:0-216 GCF_054177405.1 Leptonychotes weddellii | reverse complement strand
TTGTATTGTATATGTAGGTGTGTGTGTGTGTGTGTGTGTGCTGTTAAAAAGATGTATCTTGAAAAAGTCCTAAGCTAGTGAGTGACTCCACTAGCCCACTTTTTTTTTCTCTAGCCCACTTTTTTTTTTCTCTATTTATTTTTAATGTAGTGTTCCATGATTCATTGTTTGCGTATAACATCCAGTGCTCAATTCAGTACATGCCCTCTTTAATAC
>NW_027947663.1:0-216 GCF_054177405.1 Leptonychotes weddellii | reverse complement strand
GGTCATTTCCAGCATTATGCTATAATAAGCATGGCCACAATGAGGATTCTTTTACATTGCACTGTGTGTATGTGTACATTTTTTTATAGGACAAACACTTAGAATGGAATTCCCGGGTTTAAATATGCACCTTTTGAAAAATATTGCCAAATTGTTCACCAAAAAGGTTGTATCAATTTACTTTTGTACTGGTAGTCCATGTGAGTCCACATTTTT
>NW_027947662.1:0-216 GCF_054177405.1 Leptonychotes weddellii | reverse complement strand
TGGATCAGAGGTGGAGCCTGTGGGGCTTACGCTTGCTCGCATGCACCGCTAGTCCCATGTGCTTGGAAGCAGGTGTCTGCACTTAGTTTTCAGACCCAGGGTCCACTGAGGCCCAGGTGAGCGGTCAGGTTGTGGCTAGTATGTGATCAGCGGCTCCAGATCTCCCTCGTCAATGAGCTGAATTATTTAATCTCCTTGATGTTGGTCCGAGAAAGC
>NW_027947661.1:0-216 GCF_054177405.1 Leptonychotes weddellii | reverse complement strand
TGAAGAGCATCATCTTCAATTCATTTCTCTTTGAATCTGGGTCTCATCCTGACAAAAGTGTGAGGAAAAATGTATGTGTGTGTGTGTGTGTGTAGGTTCCACGTTATTCTAACACAGAATTAATGATCACATCGTGCAATCATATCAAGATAGTGGGATGTGCTGTGCTTTGGAATAAAAGTGGCATAACTTCCTATCCTGAGTTTCCAGCATAGA
>NW_027947660.1:0-216 GCF_054177405.1 Leptonychotes weddellii | reverse complement strand
TAAATAAATAAAATTTAAAAAAAAAGAATATGTTACATTTTAGTAGATTAAGGAGCTAAGGTGAGTGTCTAAATCATTTCTTTTTTTTTAATGATGATTAGTTTTTATTTATTTCATATTTTTAAATTTTTGGACTATCTTCTGTCTTTAGGGTATCTTGATTTTTCATTATTATTATTTTTTATTAATTTTATTTTATTATGTTAGTCACCATAC
>NW_027947659.1:0-216 GCF_054177405.1 Leptonychotes weddellii | reverse complement strand
GCATTGTGAATTGTGTGAGACTGATGAATCACAGACCTGTACCCCTGAAACAAATAATACATTATATGTTAACAAAAAAAATTTTTTTAAATTGTATTCTTTGAGTCACCTTTGAGCTGTCTTAACACTCGTTTGGCTTTTTACATCCTTTTTGTTTATTTTTAACTTGTTTACTTTAAAGATTATTATTTCTTAAACTTTTGATCTTTAGCACAT
>NW_027947658.1:0-216 GCF_054177405.1 Leptonychotes weddellii | reverse complement strand
CATGAGTGTTTTGTAGTTCCTAGAGGATAGATCCTTTACCTCTTTGGTTAGGTTTATTCTGAGGTATCTTACGGTTTTGGTGCTATTGTAAATGGAATCGTTTCTTTAATTTCTCTTTCTACAGTTGCATTGATAGTATATAAGAAAGCAACTGATTTCTGTGCATTGATTTTGTATCCTGCCACATTACAGAATTTCTGGATGAGATGTAGTAAT
>NW_027947657.1:0-216 GCF_054177405.1 Leptonychotes weddellii | reverse complement strand
CCTACCGTTTCAAATCGGAAATTCATGTTCTCCAGCTCTGGGAAGGTTTTTGATTCACTCCTTTAAGATTTCCTGACCTCCATTTTGTCTGTTCTCTCTTTCTGGAACCCCAGTTAACGAGACGTGGTGCTTCCCAGAGGGACCCCTGACTTCCTGGTCCCTCCTTTGTCACATCTCTGTGCCTTCCTGCGCCTGTTTCGAAGAGGTCTCCTCTCT
>NW_027947656.1:0-1244 GCF_054177405.1 Leptonychotes weddellii | reverse complement strand
ATATTATCATCTCAATAGACACAGAAAAAGTATTTGAGAAAAGTTAAAATCCATTCATGATAAAACTAGGAATAGAAGAAACTACCTTAAGCTGAAAAAGAGCATTACAGAATTATACAAAAAAATCATAATAGTGAAATATCTAAAGCTTTCCCTTAGAGAATAGGAACAAGACTACAATGTCTGCTCTTAAACCTCAATAATGAACGGAATCTAATATTGTATTCTCGCTTAGCAGTGAAATGACACGGGAAAAGGGAATAAAAATAAAAGGATTAGAATTCTGCTTCTAGCGAAATATATCAAACTGTAGTTTTCAGACAATGATTATTGTGCAATGGTAGATAGTGATCTCTGAGAAAGGAGACACAAACAAGGTGAGTCCCACAATTGCCACAGTTTATGACCTTGAGAATGCTGGGAGGGAAAACACTGGGGGATCACAGCAGTCTACCTGAGGGGTAGACTGGGGACAAAACTGGGAGGCCAGGGAGGCCAAGATTAAGTTTACAAGAATAGAGAGCTGTACAGAGTAGAGAGCTGCACAGAGAACTCCAGAAATCAATAATGGGCCTTTGAATATTCAGCGGAGAACTAAGGAGCATATGTGTATAAGAAACTACCTGAGGCCAGCCAGTGCAGAGAGAGCATATCCTTGGAGTTGACAAAGGTCTGGGAATAGTTTCTATTCCTACTAGTAGGATACAGATAGAATAATCAGAATGTTTCACCTTAGTGGTGGGGGAAAAAGAGCCCTAAATAAAAATTGTCTGGTACTGCCTAACAAAGCTTAAAAGCTAACCTTAAAAAAAAATCAAACTATTTACCAAACAAATCAGCTTTTTTCAGAACAAAGCCCAGGGACATTTATAGAAATACAAACATTTCTAGCACTATTCACAATGTTTGTCAACCAATCGAAAATTACCAGGAAAGAAGCAGGAAAATATGGTTCAGAACGTGGTGAAAAACCAACCAATAGAAACAGATGTGGAAAAGACATGTATGATAATTAGTAGACGTGGGCACCGAAAATTTTTTTATAGTAATATTCCGTGTATTCCATGAAAGAGGAAAGATTGTGTGTAATTAGGATATATAAATATATATTAAAAAGAACAAACCAAACTTATAGAGGTGAAAAATAAAATTCCTGAGATGAGAAATGCATAGGATGAAATTAAATACAGATAAGACATTGTAGAAGAAAGGTTAGTAAACTTGAAGAATAGTAACCAAAACTA
>NW_027947655.1:0-216 GCF_054177405.1 Leptonychotes weddellii | reverse complement strand
GCTCCTTGGACTTCTTATTCTTTGGGGGAACACAGGCATAATTTCCTTAGACATAGATCAAAACTGCATTTGATAACTATATTGCAGTTTGTGTTATGGAAGAACAATGAACAAAATATTCAGCATATTTTTTTATTTTTGTTTCTGATTATTTCAGAATTAATATTTCATTTCTTTTTTTTTAAATCTTTTTTTTTTTTAAGATTTTATTTATTT
>NW_027947654.1:0-216 GCF_054177405.1 Leptonychotes weddellii | reverse complement strand
TGTAATGAATACAAGGGCTATAACTGACACATTGATTATTTGATACATAAATGTTTTCAAATTGCCAATATTTATTTTTCAAGTAAATTCAATGGTGTCACATTAAATAATTAATTCAATAATCTTTTCATTCTATAGCTTTTATTTTGGCAAACTGTCTCTTCATCATATCAGTGTTTAATTTCAGACTCCACTCAAGTTCATATTGCCACAAAG
>NW_027947653.1:0-216 GCF_054177405.1 Leptonychotes weddellii | reverse complement strand
TTTTAAGAAGAATTTGGAAAGGATTGGCATTAGATTTTCTGTAAATCTTTGGTAGAATTCACCAGTGAAACCATTTAGTCCTGGGGTTTCCTGTGTTGGAAGATTTATGATTACTTGTTAATCTCCTTACTTGTTATTTGTCTGTTCAGATTTTCTTCATAATTCAGTCTTGGTAGGTTGTATGGGTCTAGGAATTGATCCATTTCTTTAATTCAG
>NW_027947652.1:0-216 GCF_054177405.1 Leptonychotes weddellii | reverse complement strand
TGAGCCACCCAGGCACTCCATCCAAATGTTTATTGAATATATAAGTGGTTAAAGGAACAAGTGAATGGACCTGCCTAAGGTCACCCCTCGTGGGAACTGTGCCTGAAGCCCACAGGTGTCCAGCTGAGCACGCAGTGAAGATGGGTCTCTCCTCACAACCCCTCACTCACCGGCCTCAGCACTCTGCGCACCTCCTGGAAGATGCGCTCCTGGCTC
>NW_027947651.1:0-216 GCF_054177405.1 Leptonychotes weddellii | reverse complement strand
TTTTTTAGTGAGGTCTTTGTCTGGTTTTGGAATCAAGTTAATGTTGGCCTTGTAAAATGAATTTGGAAGTTTTCCTTCCATTTCTATTTCTTGGAACAGGTTGAGGAGAATAGGTATTATCTCCTCTTTAAATGTCTGATAGAATTCCCCTGGGAAGTCATCTAGCCCTGGACTTTTGTGTGTGGGGAGATTTTTGATTACTGATTCAATGTCTTG
>NW_027947650.1:0-216 GCF_054177405.1 Leptonychotes weddellii | reverse complement strand
AGTCCCGCATCAGGCTTCCTGCTCTGCGGGGAGCCTGCTTCTCCCTCTGCCTCTGTCTCTCTCTCTCTCTCTGTCTCTCATGAATAAATAAATAAAATCTTTAAAAAAAAAAAAAAAATCAGAAAAAGAAAAGAAAGCTTGTTCAAGGTCCTAGAGCTAGCTGAGAAGTGGGAGACGGCGACCAGAGGGCAGGCTATCTGACCCAGAGACGGTGTT
>NW_027947649.1:0-216 GCF_054177405.1 Leptonychotes weddellii | reverse complement strand
TCTTTAAAAAAAAAAAAAAATATCTTCTCCCATTTTCTAGGCTGCCTTTTAGTTTTGTTGATTTTTTCCTTTGCTATGTAGAAGTTTTTATCTTGATGAAGTCCCAATAGTTTATTTTTGCTTTTATTTCCCTTGTCTCAGGAGACATATCTAGTAAGAAGTTGCTATGGCTGATGTCAAAGAGGTTACTGCCTGTGTTATCCTTTAGGATTTTGA
>NW_027947648.1:0-216 GCF_054177405.1 Leptonychotes weddellii | reverse complement strand
TAAAATTGGTCAGTGCGGGGATGTCTGGCTGGCTTAGTCAGAGGAGCATTGACTCTTACTCTTGGGGCCGTGAGTTCAAGCCCTGCACTGAATGTAGATATTACTAAAAATAAATAAACTAAAAAAGAATTTTTTTAATTAAAAGAAAAATTGGTCAATGCAAAGACAGACCCAGAAGTCCCAAGGGTGAGGCCTAGTTGGGAATGGGTCCAGAGG
>NW_027947647.1:0-216 GCF_054177405.1 Leptonychotes weddellii | reverse complement strand
GCCACTCAGGCATTGTGGGGGGGCCTAACATCTCCCAGTGAAGAAAGCAGTGTCTGGCCACACCCTCTAAAGCCCTCCCCTGGAAAGAATTGGTTAGGACGCCCCTCCTCTCCCGTCCAGAGGCGCTGTCCAGCCTGAGCGATCCCTCCAACAGACCTAAGATGGCCCCAGAGGCCAGGATGCAGGGGCTTCGGCCACCGATTGCCTCAAACCAGT
>NW_027947646.1:0-216 GCF_054177405.1 Leptonychotes weddellii | reverse complement strand
TTAACTGAGATAGGACGAGCTGTTTGATTGGAAAGCTCCTTGGCAAACAGACATTCGGGAGCACTTGAGAAATGTTTGCCAGGATTACCATCGTCACTGCTGCTAACCCGGGGCCTGGCACACAGCAGACGCTCGGTATATGCTCCTCGATGCGCTGCTGGGCTCTGAGGACCACTGGAGGCGCCACCAGCAGAGCAGGCGGAACGGGGGGGGGGG
>NW_027947645.1:0-1244 GCF_054177405.1 Leptonychotes weddellii | reverse complement strand
CCAGCTAGGCTGTCATTGAAAATTGAAGGAGAGATAAAAAGCTTCCAGGACAAACAAAAACTAAAGGAATTTGCAAACACAAAACCAGCCCTACAGGAAATCTTGAAAGGGGTCCTCTAAGCAAAGAGAGACCCTAAAAGCAACATAGACCAGAAAGGAACACAGACCATATACGGTAAGAGTCACCTTACAGGCAATACAATGGCACTAAATTCCTATCTTTCAATAGTTCCCCTGAATGTAAATGGGCTCAATGCCCCAATCAAAAGACACAGGCTAACAGACTGGATTAAAAAACAAGACCCATCGATATGCTGTCTGCAAGAGACTCATTTTAGACCCAAAGACAGCCCCAGATTGAAAGTGAGGGGGTGGAAAACTATTTACCATGCTAATGGACACCAAAAGAAAGCTGGGGTGGCAATCCTTATATCAGACAAATTAGATTTTAAACCAAAGACTGTAACAAGACATGAGGAAGGACACTATATCCTACTTAAAGGGTCTATCGAACAGGAAGATCTAACAATTGTAAATATCTATGCCCCTAACATGGGTGCAGCCAATTATATAAGCCAATTAAATAACAAAAGCAAAGAAACACTTCGACAACAATACAATAATAGTGGGGGACTTTAACACCCCCTCACTGAAATGGACAGATCATCTAAGCAAAAGATCAACAAGGAAATAAAGACTTTAAATGACACACTGGACCAAATGGACTTCACAGACATATTCAGAACATTCCATCCCAAAGCAACAGAACACATTCTTCTCTAGTGCCCATGTAACACTCTCCAGAATAGATCACTTCCTAGGTCACAAATCAGGTCTCAACCGGTACCCAAAGATTGGGATCGTTCCCTGCATATTTTCAGACCACAATGCTTTGAAACTAGAACTCAATCACAAGAGGAAAGTCAGAAAGAACTCAAATCCATGGCGGCTAAACTGCATCCTACTGAAGAATGAATGCGTCAACCAGGAAATTAAAGAAGAATTTAAAAAATTCATGGAAACCAATAAAATGAAAACACAACTGTTCAAAATCTTTGGGATGCAGCAAAGGCAGTCCTGAGAGGAAAGTATATAGCAATACAAGCCTTTCTCAAGAAACAAGAAAGGTCTCAAATACACAACCTAAGCCTACACCTAAAGGAGCTGGAGAAAGAACAGCAAGTAAAGCCTAAACCCAGCAGGAGAAGAGAAATAATAAAGATCACAGCAGAAATCAATGAAAT
>NW_027947644.1:0-216 GCF_054177405.1 Leptonychotes weddellii | reverse complement strand
GGAACACAAGCAGGGGAAGTGGGAGAGGGAGAAGCAGGCTTCCCGTGGAGCAGGGAGCCCGATGTGGGGCTCGATCCCAGGACCCTGGGATCACGACCTGAGCTGAAGGCAGATGCTTAACGACTGAGCCCTTTTTACTGAGATCTTGTATACCTTAAATATTTTATCAATTTCCAATTTATTCATTTATTTTTTTTTTTAAAGATTTTATTTATT
>NW_027947643.1:0-216 GCF_054177405.1 Leptonychotes weddellii | reverse complement strand
TCCAGAATTGGCAAATTCATAGAGACAGAAAGTAAGTTAGTGGTTGCAAGGGGCCCAGGGAAGAGGAAATGGGCAGTGATTTTATTATGGGCATGGGGTTTTCTTCTGGGGTGATGAAAATATTCTGGAACTAGGTAATGGTCATATTTGCACAGTGTGGTTAGAATGATGAATTCTATGTTGTGTATATTTTACCTCAGTGAAATCTTTTGACCT
>NW_027947642.1:0-216 GCF_054177405.1 Leptonychotes weddellii | reverse complement strand
GGGACTGTTACATAGTTGAAAAAAGATGCCCAAAAAGGTACTGTTACTAACTTGGCAAAAAGATGCCTGGTGCACAGGGGGGTTGCTTCTTACACAAGAGAGCTGATAGCATGTAGCAGGATTGAGTTGGTAGTTCTGAGACACTCAAAAAAAGGCTCCATTTGTAAGATACCAGTGGGAATTAGAATTCATTTGATGCCCTTCTTGGTGCAGGGG
>NW_027947641.1:0-216 GCF_054177405.1 Leptonychotes weddellii | reverse complement strand
TTGGATTAGTCACCAGACTTAACAGACAAAATGAAAGAGACTAAACCCACCAGGGAATAACATACCCTAATCTATCTTTCTTTCTTTTCTTTCTTTCTTTTTTTGTTTCTTTCTTTTTCTTTCTTTCTTTCTTTCTTTCTTTCTTTCTTTCTTTCTTTCTTTCTTTCTTCCTTTTTCTTTCTTTCTTTCTTCCTTTCTTCCTTCCTTCCTTCCTTC
>NW_027947640.1:0-216 GCF_054177405.1 Leptonychotes weddellii | reverse complement strand
GCATGCGGACCAGGACTCTACACCTGCCGTGCGGGGCCCAGGTGGCCTGCCTGCCCAACAGCACGGGGCAGCGTGCTGGCTTCGCCCTTCCAGCCCTGCAGACCCCTGGGCGGTGACCCACAGTTCCCTCGGTGACCCTCGACTCCCTTCCTGACAACGGACTCCCTTGGTGACCTCCTGTGGTGACGCCTCTCCCAGAGCCGCCCGGCCGGTCCT
>NW_027947639.1:0-216 GCF_054177405.1 Leptonychotes weddellii | reverse complement strand
ACTGAAAGGGATACTCCAGCTACCTGGTGATACTCCTCACGTTTACTGGCGAGGGCTTGTTCCCTGTGTTCGTCCCCTGCTCTGCTCCTCCACATGGGCTGTGCATTACCTGTGTCTTTGAGTTTCACCACCTGGGACCACCTTCCCTGAGACAAACATAACAAATTGATCACACCCCACTGCTATTTTTTTTTTTTTTTAGCAGGTAAAGAAATT
>NW_027947638.1:0-216 GCF_054177405.1 Leptonychotes weddellii | reverse complement strand
GAATATTCTATAGCACAATCGCTCATTTCCAGCATGGACAAGGACTTCTGGCTTTAGCTAAATGCTTATTCTTTGCACTGAATCTTCCAGCTGTTTCTTCACTTCTGCCCCGGGGTCAGTTATGGGAGTTTGCTGATTTGTATGCACAAGATCACTCATCACCTAAGGCCTGTGGGGTGACCTTTACTGAGGGCTTTGGGGGGCTGGCAGGGTGTT
>NW_027947637.1:0-216 GCF_054177405.1 Leptonychotes weddellii | reverse complement strand
ATGTAGTAGCTAAGTGGTCAGGTGTTGAATTGGACAAGTAGAGGTAGGAATTCAGGTTTCCATGTGTATCAGCTCTGTGAACTTGGACAAGAACTCAATCTCTCTGAGCATCAGTTTCCTTCTCAGTAAAATGGATAGTCATAATATTCTTTGAAAATAAATGAGACAACCTAGGTCCAATGCTTATCACATTGTCCGGTACATGTTAAACAGTGT
>NW_027947636.1:0-216 GCF_054177405.1 Leptonychotes weddellii | reverse complement strand
CTTTTTTCCTGCTCTCTTTTAATCAATCATATTTTTTATTTTTAAAATAAAACCCATTTCTAACATGGAAAAGTAGAAAAGGAAGCAAATAATGAATCATAAATAAAAAAGAAATAAGTTTCAAAGGATGGGATTTTTCTACTTTTTTTTTTTATTCTTATGTTAATCCCCATACATTACATCATTAGTTCTAGATGAAGTGTTCCATGATTCATT
>NW_027947635.1:0-216 GCF_054177405.1 Leptonychotes weddellii | reverse complement strand
TTATGGTTTTGGGTGCAATTGTAAATGGGATCGACTCCTTAATTTCTCTTTCTTCTGTCTTGTTGTTGGTGTATAGGAATGCCACTGACTTCTGTGCATTGATTTTATATCCTGCCACTTGACTGAATTCCTGTATGAGTTCTAGCAGTTTTGGGGTGGAGTCTTTTGGGTTTTCCACATAAAGTATCATATCATCTGCAAAGAGTGAGAGTTTGA
>NW_027947634.1:0-1244 GCF_054177405.1 Leptonychotes weddellii | reverse complement strand
GAAGTCCTCCTCCGGGTCCTCTGCATCTGGCCATCAGAAGAGGGAAGAGGCAGGGGGTGGGAGGCCTTTCAGGGGCCAGGTGGGGAGGAGGTGCAGCTCACATACCCCTGGTAAAATTACACCCCTAACAGCAAGGTGGGGGCTGAGGAGGCAGCCCGGCTCCTTCCCATACGAAACAGAAACAGAGCAAAACCCCAAAGTGGTCAGGTCTGGCTAGAAGCATTTAGAGTCAAAACTCTGGGTTTTCTTTGTACTCTTCTGCATTGTCTGAGTTTTTCCCAAAGGACATGTATTATTTTTAAAGGGAGGGAGGAAAAGCCCAATAAAGCTACTGCCATTTTGATGGTCACACAGAGGAATCAGGCAGAGTCCCCCATGGTGGCTCAAGCTGTAACTTGGGTCCTGGTGCCCTGGGTCCCTCATGTCTGCATGTGGCCATTACCTAGAGCATCCCCTGCTTCCCCTCATGCCCCCAAAGCCACAGCCACCAGCGCCCGAAGCAGCTCGGGGCGCATCGCCTGCAACTCTCCCACACCTGGGAGGCCTCAAGCTGAGAGGCGAACCCCCGGGGCTGGCTGACAGGGTCTGTTTTTGTCAGTGTAGGTGCACAAGCCCATCCCATCACTCAGAGGAGTATCCTCCCCACACCGCCATTTGTCACTGTCAGCCCAGGAGCAATTACATTCCAGCCAGCCAGAAATAAACAGACAGCAGCATCACGCGTGAGATAACAGGCAGACACTCTGTCTCTAAATGCACTGCCGTCCCCATCGTGCCCAGCCGCCACTGAGCCTCGGGGCACCGATGCAGCCTGGAGCCCGCTGGGAAAGGGGAACCAGGCTGGAGCATCCTCTCTCATCCCTTGCTCTTTCTGGAGAGAATGAAGGAATTTGGGGGAAAGCCTCCTCCCTAAACCGAACAAGTGTAAAACCCCAGAGGAAGTGCGCTTACAGAAATGTAGGAGGGGCGCCTGGGTGGCTCAGATGGTTAAGCGTCTGCCTTCGGCTCAGGTCATGATCTCAGGGTCCTGGGATCAAGTCCCGCATTGGGCTCCCTGCTCCTTGGGAGCCTGCTTTTCCCTCTGCCTTTCTCTCTCGCTCTGTCTCTCATGAATAAAAAAAAAAAAAAAAAAAAAAAATTAAAAAAAAAAGAAGAAATGTAGGAGATAGAAGCACATCTCTGTGGCTCATCTCTCGAGCACAGGCTGGTTCGGTGCCAAGGCAGACGGGGGGTTAGGCTCCCTG
>NW_027947633.1:0-216 GCF_054177405.1 Leptonychotes weddellii | reverse complement strand
TGACATTTAGTGGAGAAAATTTTTTTTTTTTTTTAAGATTTTATTTATTTATTTGAGACAGAGAGAATGAGAGACAGAGAGCATGAGAGGGAGGAGGGTCAGAGGGAGAAGCAGACTCCCTGCCGAGCAGGGAGCCCGATGCGGGACTCGATCCCGGGACTCCAGGATCATGACCTGAGCCGAAGGCAGTCGCTTAACCAACTGAGCCACCCAGGC
>NW_027947632.1:0-216 GCF_054177405.1 Leptonychotes weddellii | reverse complement strand
TTATCCATTCATCTGTCGATGGACATCTTGGCTCTTTCCACAAGAACCTGTGGATTCTTAAAGGACTAGGCCCTCAGTAAATTATTAGGAGAAATGATGAGGGGGTAGGGACATTTAAAAATCTTGAGGGAATTGGAAACTGATTTGTCAGTTTGTAAAATAAAGTTAATTCTTTTGAGTTTATCAGCTTTGGGACTTCTTATAGATAGCAAGGAT
>NW_027947631.1:0-216 GCF_054177405.1 Leptonychotes weddellii | reverse complement strand
CTACCAAGGCCCTTCCTATTTTTTGAGCTCCCTCCTTCCCCTGCCATTGTATAGTTTACCTCCCAGTATGGAAGCATAAAAGGACAAGAAACACTTTTTGTCTCCAGCCACCAAGGCATGGACATGGGACCTGGCTTGGCCAATCGCTTGTCCTAATGACACAGATGACAATGAGATGAGCAGGCCTTGCTCACGGTGACGGTGGCATCCAGCAGT
>NW_027947630.1:0-216 GCF_054177405.1 Leptonychotes weddellii | reverse complement strand
CATGCTTAATGATGCCTTACTATGCTAACCACTGCTTCGTGCTAAGCCTTGAAAAGATACAGCCAGTCTCTTGACAGGTGCAACCACTCTTCCGTGCAGGACATCTCCAGACAGACAATAAGGAAAAGTCATGTCTTAGAACAATTTGAGAAAGGGAGGAATTTTATCTTCATGTCTCCTGTCTCCTGTTGGTCAAAGCTTGTCCCACAGGGAGCT
>NW_027947629.1:0-216 GCF_054177405.1 Leptonychotes weddellii | reverse complement strand
TTATTTATTTATTTAACAGAGAGAGAGACAGCGAGAGAGGGAACACAAGCATGGGGAGTGGGAGAGGGAGAAGCAGGCTCCCCGCAGAGCAGAGAGCCCAATGTGGGGCTCTATCCCAGGACCCTGGGATCATGACCTGGGCCAAAGGCAGTCGCTTAACCAACTGAGCCACCCAGGTGCCCCTATACCATAGATTTTTTTTTTTTTTTTTAAAGA
>NW_027947628.1:0-216 GCF_054177405.1 Leptonychotes weddellii | reverse complement strand
TTCAATACGTGCCCTCCTTAATACCCATCACCAGGCTAACCCATCGCCCCACCCCTTCCCCTCTAAAACCCTCAGTTTGTTTCTCAGAGTCCATAGTCTCTCATGGTTTGTCGCCCCCTCCGATTCCCCCCCCTTCATTTTTCCCTTCCATCTTCTTTTTTTTTTTTAAACATATAATGTATTATTTGTTTCAGAGGTAAAGGTCTGTGATTCATC
>NW_027947627.1:0-216 GCF_054177405.1 Leptonychotes weddellii | reverse complement strand
TGCTGCCCAGGGAAGCACAGATGCCTCAACAGAGGGCGGTGGGAGACCCCACTGGGCTAAACAGTGTCTCCAGATCCGGTCCACCCGGATCCTGAGAACGAAGCCTCATCTGGAAATAGGGTCCTTTCAGGTGTAATTAACCCAGGCTGGGTCCTACCAGAGTAGGATGGACCCTAACCCAATAGGACTGATGTCGGGATGGACGGGACGGAGGAC
>NW_027947626.1:0-216 GCF_054177405.1 Leptonychotes weddellii | reverse complement strand
TTTTAACAAGCAACCAAATTATTATTTTTCATTTCAAAAGCTTGTTTTATTTCTGTAGCAAAAAGAGAGTATATTTACAATGGAATATTATGCAGCCATCAAAAGGAATGAGATCTTGCCATTTGCAACGACATGGATGGAACTGGAGGGTATTATGTTGAGTGAAATAAGTCAAACAGAGAAAGACATGTATCATATGATCTCACTGATATGAGG
>NW_027947625.1:0-216 GCF_054177405.1 Leptonychotes weddellii | reverse complement strand
CTATGATGTGGACTACTCTAAGTGTCTCCTGTAAGTGGAATCGTATAGTATTTGTGTTTTTGTGACTGGCTTATTTCACTTCGTGTAATGCTCTCAAGGTTTAGCCATGTTGTAGCATACTGCAGAGTTTCCTTCCTTTTTAGGGCTGAGTAACATTCCACTCTATGTATCCACCGCCTTTTGTTTATCCATTCACCTGTTGATAGACCCTTGTTG
>NW_027947624.1:0-1244 GCF_054177405.1 Leptonychotes weddellii | reverse complement strand
TTAATTTCTCTTTCTTCTGTCTTGTTGTTGGTGTATAGGAATGCCACTGATTTCTGTGCATTGATTTTATATCCTGCCACTTGACTGAATTCCTGTATGATTTCTAGCAGTTTTGGGGTGGAGTCTTTTGGGTTTTCCACATAAAGTATCATATCATCTGCAAAGAGTGAGAGTTTGACTTCTTCTTTTCCGATTTGGATGCCTTTGATTTCTTTTTGTTGTCTGATTGCTGTGGCTAGGACTTCTAATACTATGTTGAATAACAGTGGTGATAGTGGACATCCCTGCCATGTTCCTGACCTTAGGGGGAAAGCTCTTAGTTTTTCCCCATAGAGAATGATATTTGCTGTGGGTTTTTCAGAGATGGCTTTTATGATATTGAGGTATGTACCCTCTATCCCTACACTCTGATGGCTTTTAATCAAGAAAGGATGCTGTACTTTGTCAAATGCTTTTTCTGCAGCTATTGAGAGGATCATATGATTCTTGTTCTTTCTTTTATTAATGTATTGTATATCACATTGATTGATATGCAGATGTTGAACCAACCTTGCAGCCCAGGGATAAATCCCACTTAGTCATGGTGAATAATCCTTTTAATGTACTGTTGGATCCTATTGGCTAGTATTTTGGTGAGACTTTTTGCATCCATGTTCATCAAGGATATTGGTCTGTAATTCTCCTTTTTGATGGGGTCTTTGGTTTTGGGATCAAGGTAATGGTGGCCTCATAAAACAGTTTGGAAGTTTTCCTTTCATTTCTATTTTTTGGAACAGTTTCAGAAGAATAGGTATTAATTCTTCTTTAAATGTTTGGTAGAATTCCCCTGGGAAGCCATCCGGCCCTGGGCTTTTGTTTGTTGAGAGTTTTGATTACTGCTTCAATTTCCTTAGTGGTTCTAGGTCTACTCAGGTTTTTTATTTCTTCCTGGTTCAATTTTCATAGTTGAATCATCTCTATGAATGCATCCATTTCTTCCAGGTTATCTAATTTGCTGGCATAGAGTTGCTCATAATATGTTCTTAGAATTGTTTGTATTTCTTTGGTGTTGGTTGTGATCTCTCCTCTTTCATGATTTTGTTGATTTGGGTCATTTCTCTTTTCTTTTTGATAAGTCTGGCCAGGGGTTTATCAATCTTGTTAATTCTTTCAAAGAACCAGCTCCTAGTTTCGTTGATGTGTTCTACTGTTCTTTTGGTTTCTATTTCATTGATTTCTGCTCTGATCTTTACTATTTCTCTTCT
>NW_027947623.1:0-216 GCF_054177405.1 Leptonychotes weddellii | reverse complement strand
TTATTCAAAATCCATAAGAAACAATTGAACAATAAAACTGTCAGCCTCACTGTCTCTTTCAGCAGGAAACATGATCACCCCTGAAATTGAGCCTCCTCCCTCCTTCCCTCTCTCCCTCCCTTGTACCCTTCCTTCCATAAATATTTTTGTGAGCACCTACTATGTGCCAGGACTCGTGCTAAGTTCAGATTTCCCTTTCCTTATGATTCTCTCCTG
>NW_027947622.1:0-216 GCF_054177405.1 Leptonychotes weddellii | reverse complement strand
CAGAAGGAAGAGCACTTTCCCAAAGCCCCAGATGGTGTTGGCTCAGGGTACTTACACTTGGGTGCTCTCACCTGGGGCCCTACTGCCTCGCTCCTTCTTTTTACCTTGTTCTGTAGCTCTTAAGGGACATTTCACCATCTTCTTGATAGGATTGCTGCTCCAAATCTCTACCATTCTATGGGTGGGGGTGTGTCCTGCTCATCCCAGGATCCCCCT
>NW_027947621.1:0-216 GCF_054177405.1 Leptonychotes weddellii | reverse complement strand
TGATGTTCCGTGACAGAAAACCCTAATCCTTTATGTAACTGCTTAAGAAATTCTGTAAACTTGGGCACCTGGGTGGCTCAGTTAAGCAGCTGCCTTCGGCTCAGGTCATGATCCCAGGGTCCTGGGATTGAGCCCCGCATCGGGCTCCCTGCTCAGTGGGGAGTCTGCTTCTCCCTCTTCCTCTGCTGCTCCCCCTGCTTGTGCTCTTTCTCTCTC
>NW_027947620.1:0-216 GCF_054177405.1 Leptonychotes weddellii | reverse complement strand
TGCCTCTCTCCTGTCCACGTCCCACAGAGCTGCGGGTGCAGGTCTTCTGTCCACGGCTTTCAAACCTCTGCCTGCTCTTCGTACCCAACCAAAGTTTCAGTGACTTGGCTTTGTTAGATGTGACCCCTTATAAGCTCACTTTTGCTCTCTGTTCCAGACCGAAACGACACAGATAAGAGTGCACTTGGCCTGGATTTGGGTACTTTTTTGCTGCCT
>NW_027947619.1:0-216 GCF_054177405.1 Leptonychotes weddellii | reverse complement strand
CCCCCCCATAGCAAGCGTGTCGGCTGCATTTGCAGCTCACAGGGTCAAACCCGCGCCTGGGGCCGCTCCCCATGGCAGCCTTCACCACACCCGCCCAAAATCTTCCCTGGAAATAGTCCGCAAAATAAAATCACGCGCAAGCAAAGACCCCTGATGTCCTGGGATTGCGGGTTACTGAATCTGCTCGGACAGAAACTGATCATGTCTGACACGGCT
>NW_027947618.1:0-216 GCF_054177405.1 Leptonychotes weddellii | reverse complement strand
TAAATAAATAAAATTTAAAAAAAAAGAATATGTTACATTTTAGTAGATTAAGGAGCTAAGGTGAGTGTCTAAATCATTTCTTTTTTTTTAATGATGATTAGTTTTTATTTATTTCATATTTTTAAATTTTTGGACTATCTTCTGTCTTTAGGGTATCTTGATTTTTCATTATTATTATTTTTTATTAATTTTATTTTATGTTAGTCACCATACATT
>NW_027947617.1:0-216 GCF_054177405.1 Leptonychotes weddellii | reverse complement strand
TAACTCATCACTTAGCAAAACTTTAAGGTTTCAGGTTACCAAAAAAATTTGGGAAAACTATTTAAAAAGTTTACCTAAAAAGTTTTTTTTTTTTTAATTCTTATGTTAATCCCCATACATTACATCATTAGTTTTAGATGAAGTGTTCCGTGATTCATTGTTTGTGCATAACACCCAGTGCTCCATGCAGAACGTGCCCGCCTCAATACCCACCAC
>NW_027947616.1:0-216 GCF_054177405.1 Leptonychotes weddellii | reverse complement strand
TGCGACCCTGCTGCTCTGGGTTTCCGCCCTGGGGGCTGCCCTAAACTCCTTTCCCCACGCTACCAGTCTTCGAGTCTGTGCCCTGTCCCCAGCGCGCAAGGCTGTCGGTCACTGGCGGTGTAGGATCCCCACAGCCAGGCACCCTCCCGCTGCCATTTATCCTCTGCTATCTGCCTGCGGAATCACGGCTCCCCGCTTCATACCTCAAGACCAACC
>NW_027947615.1:0-216 GCF_054177405.1 Leptonychotes weddellii | reverse complement strand
TCAGGGAACTTCCCTTCTGAATTTCTATAACTTACAAAGTTGACATCATATATTTTACACTCATTTTTCTCTTATGTTACTGAGTTATTTTATGTACATGTCATGTCTGACTATTTGGGTTGTAAGTGCTTCGAGGATAGAGCCTATATTCAGTGGCTAGCACAGATCCAAGTACAAAATGGGAGCTCAGTAAGTAGCTATAAATGGGGTGATTGA
>NW_027947614.1:0-216 GCF_054177405.1 Leptonychotes weddellii | reverse complement strand
CCTACGTAGTACCCCCGCACACTCTTCCCCGTGGCCCCCCGGCAGCCACCTGTGCACATAGTTGTGGGAGTGGAGATGTGCCAGCCCGCGGGCGATCTCCAGGCCCATCCTCTGCAGCGTCCGCAGGTCTCGAGGGGGCAGCTCGGGGGACAGGCCCTCAGGGGGCCGCTGGGCCCGGAGGTAACGTTTCAGGTCCCCCGGGGAGGGAGGGGAGGG
>NW_027947613.1:0-1244 GCF_054177405.1 Leptonychotes weddellii | reverse complement strand
CGCTTCTGGCAAGTGATAGAGCCACGGAGCGTAAACTCGGAACTTTTAGAAGTCGGCTCCGCTGAGGGACGTCACTCTGGTGGCTAAGCGGGGGGGTGGAAGCCTCGCGGGACAGTGTGGTCTCAGGACCCTCGGGGTCACAGAAAGACCGGGGGTGCCTGAGTGCGGCAGAGCTCCCAGATATCGGAGCGGGGAAGCCGGCTGCAGAGACGGAGCCGAGGCGTGGGCTCTCAGCTCGGGGTTGCCATAAACCGTGATCCGGGGCACAGTCGGGCCACTGCTCCTCCAGCAGGGACCCAACAAGTGGCAGATCCGGGGAGACTCACCTTCCTCCCCTGGGAGGAGCAGGGTGGGAGCGCACCGCAGGGATCTGCTGGGTTTGGAGACTCCACCTGGGGTCAGGTGCCAGAGATAGAAACGCGCGGTCACAGGCCGGGTGAACACGGAGTGTGGCCGAAGACCGGGGAGCCGGGAGTGACTGACTGCTTTTCTCTGGGGGCTCACTGAGGAGTGGGGCCCTGAGTTCTCGGCTTCTCCAGGGTGGAGACTGGGAGGCTGCCATTTTCACTCTCGGCCTCCAAAGCTGTAGGAAAGCTCGCAGGGAACAAAAGCTCCGGAGACCAACCGAAGCAGATTACTTAGCCCAGACCGGCAAGGGTGGGGCAATTCCACCTCCGGCAAAGACATTTGGAAACCACGGCAACAGGCCCCTCCCCCAGAAGAGCAGCGAGAACAGCCAGCCAAGACCAAGTTTACCGATCAATGAGAATGGCAGAACTCCAACGCTAGGGGAATACTGCACATAGAATTCATGGCTTTTTTAACATGATTCTTTAGTCTTTTAAAGTTAATTTTTTTTAACTGTCTTTTTTTTTTGGAATTTTTCTTTTTCCCGTTTACAACCAACATCTTATCAATCCCATTTTTAAAAAACATTTTTATTTTTCATTTTTAGAGTCATATTCTATCCCTTCATAGTAGTTACCCGTATTTTTGGCATTATATATAAGTTGTTCTCTCTTTAAAATTTTGAGATAGTTTCTTCTAACAGATCAAAATATACCCTAAATCTCTAGTATATGGTTTTTTTCTACTCCCCTGCCTGATCACATTCTCTCCCTTTTTTTTTCTTTTTTCTTTTTTTAAATCCTCTTCTTTCTTTTTTCAAACAACTTCTTATCAATTCCTTTTATAAAATTTTTTATACTTTCCATCTTTACAGTCATATTCCATCCCTTCATGAT
>NW_027947612.1:0-12519 GCF_054177405.1 Leptonychotes weddellii | reverse complement strand
AAGAGATAGGAGATCCAACAAAGACTGGATAGAGGGATGTAGCTTGTACCTGTACCAAGTCCTTCAACATATTTATTACAGCACCACCATCTGCTCAGTTTCCTAGTTACCTAAACTAACTCCTCCTTTCTCCAACCAGTGCCATCACAGCTAAACATTACCTACTATTTATTCTCCTGAACATGTTCCTCGGGTACTAGTTCCACATCATCCTCTCTAACATTTTTAAAGATTATATATATAACCTCCTACTGGTCCTCCTCTTTGGAGTTATGCGGTAATCCCACAGGAGATGCAAGAGGCATACAGGACTAGTTTATTACACTACTTGGCCTTGATCATTCCCTTTCTTTCACATCAAGTACAAGAGAGTGATCTCTACACCTACATTGTACCTTTTTCTTTCAAACAGTATCATCAAGCAGAAAATGCAATAAAAGGACCACAGGTTTTAGAGCCACCCACTTGCTTTCAAAGTCCAGGCCAGCCACTTAGTAGCTGGTGATTTGTAACTTGTTTTTTAATTTCTGTGATCTTTGGTTTTCTCCTCTGGAAGAAACAGCTCTCAAGGTTTCTGTAAGGATAAGAGATAAGCTAATGTGGAGACATGTTGAATAAATGTTATTTTCTTTCCATGTAGCATCTTCCCTACAGAAAAGTGAGAAGTAACTTATGTTATAGGGATCACTAGCTACTTCTTACTAGTCACCTTTCCCTGACTGCACTGACAGGTAACTGATGTTCTTAAACTTAAGTAGTACAAAACTGTAAGTCATTCTCAGGAATATGACATTCTCAATGTCACCAAAAGCTCCCCCCAACCACCACCTTCTTGCTCAGTTCTACCATTCTTCTCCATGCTGAGCTTCTTCAAATGTTCTCTGCATGTATCTGATAGTCTGGGCCCTGGGAGGGTCTGGTTACCATCCCCTTCACTGGGGGCTACAAAGTGTTGCATAATCTGGCCCCTGCCTACTTCTCCAACGTCACCCCTTACTCACTCTGCTCAGTTGGCAACTTTGGGGTTTTTTTCTTTTCTTTTTTTTTTTTTCCTCAAACATGCCAAGTTCCTTCCCACCTCAAAGCCTTTATGTTCCTTCCTCAGATTTCAGCTCAAAGATCATTTCTACAAAGAGGGCTTCTGTGTCATCCCATTAAAAGTAATCTCCTCTACCTTCAGTCCAGTAACCATCAAATCACTCTGTTTATTTCCTTCTTGGGGTTTACCACAGTCTTTGATTTTACTATGTCACTCATGTAAAGCTCACTTCCCTCCACAAGGTTTCAGGGACCTTGTCAATCTTGTCCACCATTATAGCCCCCGGCTCCCACAATAGTGGCTTCACACGTGGCAAATACTCAATAAATATTTGCTGGATGAATGCTAGTATCTGTCCTGCCACAAACTTCTGCTGCTCTAAATGTCCATATCCTACACCTTGTGACTGTTTAGCCTTTGCTGTTTAGATTGCAGTAGGGGTGGTGGGGCTGTCCCAGATTAGCCATGACATAGGGTTTATAGGGATTGTCCTAAAAAGACTACTGGACCAATCCAATTCCCCTCTGAGGAATTGGGGAATGGAGAGACTGAGCCAGTTAGCCAAGGGAATTGAAATCAAAACCTGTCACTTGGAACCAACGAGACCCATGCTGGTAGAGGAAAAACTCAGTAGATGAGTGAAGAGAGACAGGAATGTCATGGAGGAGAATCCAAACACCACCACAGAAGGCCACCTCAGTTCCTAACAACTTTCTAATATCTACCTCTACCTTCATGAGGCCCAACCATGCCATATTCCCCATTCTTGAAATACTGGGACATGTTTCCTTTCCAAGTATCTTCCAATCCTTTTCATGATGTTAAGTAGAAAGGTTCAGTGTGGTGTCATTATGTTTTTAATGGCTCTCTAATATTCTTTCATCTTTCTTTTTAACAAAGTGAGAGGAGGCAACAGTATCTACCTGGAGTTAGGTTTCCTTGTTTTTGTTTTTATGGTTATATCCTAGTTATGGCCAATAATACTACTGATTTTCCTTTGATGGTAGAGACATATAGTTACACTGAAAAACAAAGTGGGTCAACTTAAATAACAATACATAGTATGTGGACATGGAAAAAATCAGGACTGTGTAGGATGAGCAAATGATTATTTGATCCAGAAAATCAAATTCTGGTTTCAGTACCACTATGTAGCCAACCATCTACCTCCCATTATCTTTCTTTTTATTCCAAAATCACATCTCTGATTGGAAGACCAGGAAGTCCTTTGGGTTCCTGCCTTAGAATAATAATCTTTAAAGATGGCTTTCAAGTTACTTCTGGCAAAGGCACTATATACTGTAGAAAAAAGAATATGGAATTTGAAGTCAGGCAAACATGGAGCTCAAATCTTCACTTTACTACCATCTAATAGTCAAATTACTTAAACTCTCTGAGACTGAATTTGGTCATCAGTAAAATTACTTTTAGAATCTACTCCAGGGACACCTGGGTGGCTCAGTTGGTTAAGCATCTGCCTTTGGCTCAGGTCATGATCCCAGGGTCCTGGAATCGAGCCCTGCCTTGGGCTCCCTGCTTAGCGGGGAGTCTGCTTCTCCCTCTGCCTGCCACTCCCCCTGCTTGTGCACTCTCTCTCTCTCTGACAAATAAATAAATAAAATCTTTTAAAATAAATTAATTAGGGGCACCTGGGTGGCTCAGTCGGTTGGGCAGCTGCCTTCGGCTCAGGTCGTGATCCCAGGGTCCTGGGATCCAGCCCCGCATCAGGTTCCCTGCTCCGCGGGGAAGCCTGCTTCTCCCTCTCCCACTCCCCCTGCTTGTGTTCCCTCTCTCACTGTGTCTCTGTCAAATACATAAATAAAATCTTAAAAAATAAATAAATAAAAATAAATTAATTAAAATAAAATAAAATCTACTCCATTTGAGGGGCGCCTGGGTGGCTGAGTCAGTTGAGTGTCCAAATCTTTCAGCTCAGGTGGTGAGATCCAGCCCCACATCGGGCTCTGTGCTCAGCGTGGAGTCAGCTTGTTCCTCTCCTTCTTCCTCTGTTCCTCCCCCTGCTCTCACCTTCTCTAAATAAATAAATAAAATCTTTTAAAAATATATACTCCATGGGTGCCTGGGTGGCTCAGTCGTTAAGCATCTGCCTTCAGCTCAGGTCATGATCCCAGGGTCCTGGGATCGAGTCCCACATCGGGCTCCCTGCTCAGCGGGAAGCCTGCTTCTCCCTCTCCCACTCCCCCTGCTTGTGTTCCCTCTCTGGCTGTCTCTCTCTCTGTGTTGAAAAATAAATAAAATCTTTAAAAAATAAAAATATATACTCCATTTGATGGGGTTGCACAACAATGTCTAATACCACAGAACTGTACACTGAAAAATGGTTAAAAATGGTTAAAATTGGGGGTGCCTGGGTGGCTCAGTCGTTAAGCGTCTGCCTTCGGTTCGGGTCATGATCCCGGGGTCCTGGGATCGAGCCCCACATCGGGCTCTCTGCTCCGCGGGAGGCCTGCTTCTCCCTCTCCCATTCCCCCTGCTTGTATTCCCTCTCTCGCTGTGTCTCTCTCTGTCAAATAAATAAATAAAATCTTTAAAAAAAAATGGTTAAAATTGTAAATCTTATTCTGTGTATTTTACCAAAATAAAAAAAAATAATCTACTTCACAGAATTGTTTGAAGATTAAACTTTTAAAGACACTGTAACACTTCAGCACTATTACTGACACATGTAAGTGCTCAATAAATGGCAGCTTTTTTTTTTTTAAAGATTTTATTTTATTTATTTATTTGAGAGAGAGCACAAGAGGGGGTAGGGTCAGAGGGAGAAGCAGATTCCCTGCCGAGCAGGGAGCCCGCTGCGGGACTCGATCCTGGGGCTGCGGGACTTGATCCCGGGATTCCGGGATCATGACCTGAGCCCAAGGCAGTCGCTTAACCAACTGAGCCACCCAGGCACCCCTAAAGGGCAGCTCTTAAAAGATAGTTGAGTTGGGGGGCGCTTGGGGGGCTCAGTCGTTAAGCGTCTGCCTTCGGCTCAGGTCATGATCCCAGGGTCCTGGGATCAAGCCCCGCATCAGTTTCCCTGCTCCGCGGGGAAGCCTGCTTCTCCCTCTCCCACTCCCCCTGCTTGTGTTCCCTCTCTCGCTGTCTCTCTCTCTGTCAAATAAATAAATAAAATCTTTAAAAAAAAAAAAAAAGATAGTTGAGTTGGGGCACCTGGGTGGTTCAGTCAGTTAAGCAGCTGCCTTTGGCTTAGGTCGTGATCTCAGGGTCACGGCATCGAACCCTGCATCGGGCTCCCTGCTCAGCAGGGAGTCTGCTTCTCCCTCTCCCTCTGCTGTTTCCCCCACTTGTCTCTCTGGCTCTCTCTGTCAAATAAATAAATAAAAATCTTAAAAAAAAAAAAAAGTTGCTGACTAAATTAGCTGGTAAGCACCCACTACTCTGCTTCCTCAGGGAGCCCTCACAGAGGACTAAACGAACCTTCAAGTAGTGATTTTTATAGCAATAGGCTCTATCAATCGTCAGTTCTGTTTCCAATCTTAGACTTCCTCACCCTTGTCTCGCCTCCCTTCCCCCTCTGTCAACCTTCTTTCTGTCCCTCCACCATTCCAAAACACACTACAAAGTCCCAATCTCCCCCGTGCTACCCTATATTCCAAAACTACTTCTTTCCCCTGTAGAACTCTTAATTTTTTTATTTTTATTTTAAGTAATCTCTACACCAATGTGGGGCTCAAACTCATGACCCTGAGATCAAGAGTCACATGCTGTGCTGACTGAGTCAGGCAGGTGTCCCTATAATTGTTAATTTTTCATTGAGCTTTTTAAAAGTTTTGTGTCCCATAAGATGACCAAATAGGGGAATGTTATAATGTGCTATCCCGCTAATCCAGAGGATAACACTTCTACTTCTTTCCCCCATACTCTGTGCAGCAGAGAGACAGGGAGCTAAGCTAGTGGTGATTCCCCAGCTCTGCACGCTCACTGCCCTTGATGTTCTAGAGAGGAAAAGAAAGTAAAAAGTAGGCAAAGTATGTCATTATTATCTTTTCATCTCTCTTTGGAAATCCTTCTCTCTCACACTGCTACCTTTCCCTAGACCTCCAGATACCTTATTTTTTTAAAAAGATTTTATTCATTTATTTGACAGAGACACAGCAAGATAGGGAACACAAGCAGGGGGAGTGGGAGAGGGAGTAGCAGGCTTCCTGCTGAGCAGAGAGCCCGATGTGGGGCTTGATCCCAGAACCCTGGGATCATGACCTGAGCCAAAGGCAGACGCTTAACGACTGAGCCACCCAGGCGCCGCCTCCAGATACCTTATTGTATTTGTGTTTTATAATGGTTCTCCTTCAGTGAAAGCCTCTTAGTGACACATTCTGTCTTTAACTAAAAAGGTCTTTATTTTGACTCTCATTCTTAATTGACAGTTCAAGTGGATATAAAATTCTTATGTTGACATTTACTTTTATTCAGCATTAAAGATGACTGTTTTCAGTCTAATTGAAATTTCTTTGTAGGTAATCATCTTTTCTCTCCAGTTAATTTTAATATATCTTCCGTCCTAGACTCTCTACAGTTTCACTACAAAATATTTACATTCTAATGAACACTCAACTGTGCTTCCTGAATCTAAGGATTCATGCCTTACATTAACCCTGGAAATTTCTCAACCATTATCTCTTTAACTATTGCCTCCTTGGTTTCTCTTCTCTTCTGGACATACTTTTTGATGTAAGTTAGATCTGCATTGTCCAACACAGTAGTCACTAGTGGCTACTAAGTACTTGAAATGTGGCCAGTCCAAACTGAGCTGTGGTACAAGTGTAAAACACACACTGGATTTTAAAGACAGTGTGAAAGGGCTGCCTGGGTGGCTCAGTCAGTTAAGCATCTGACTCTTGATTTTGGCTCAGGTCATGACCTCAGGGTCATGAGATTGAACCCCGTATCAGGCTCCATGCTCAGCAGAGATCCTGCTTCTCTCTCCCTCTCCGTCTGCCACTCCCCAGTGCTCACACTCACTAGCTTGCTATAAAATAAATAAATAAATCTTTAAAAAAAAATAAAGACAGTGTGAAAAAAAGAATTGAAAATAACTCATCATTTTTATATTGATTATATGTTGAAATAATATTTTGGATTAATTTCATCAGTTTCTTTTTACTTTAATATGAGTACTAGAAAATTTTAACTTGGGGGGCCTGGGTGGCTCAGTTGTTAAGCGTCTGCCTTTGGCTCAGGTCATGATCCCAGCATCCTGGGATCGAGCCCCGCAACGGGCTCCCTGCTCCACGGGAGGCCTGCTTCTCCCTCTCCCACTCCCCCTGCTTGTGTTCCTGCTCTCGCTGTCTCTCTCTCTCTGTCAAATAAATAAATGAAATCTTAAAAAAAAAAAAAAAGAAAATTTTAACTAATGTATGTATCTCACATTATATTTCTTTTTTTTCTTTTTTTAAAGATTTATTTATTTAAGAGAGAGAAAGAGTGTGCTTGTGAGTGGGGGGAGGGGCAGAGGGAGAGAATCTTCAGTTCCCCGCTGAGCCCTGAGACCAACTCATCTCACAATCTGTGAGATCATGACCTGAGCCAAAACCAAGGGCCAGATGCTCAACCAACTGAACCACCCAGGCACCCCTTGTCCATTATATTTCTTTTGGACAGCACTATTAGACTAGTTCCTTTTCACCATATTTCTTTTTTTTTTTTAAGAGCAAGAGAGAGAGCATAAGTAGGCCGAGTGCCAGGCAGAGGGAGAGGGAGAAGCAGGCTCTCCACCGAGCAGGGAGCTGGACATGGGGCTCGATCCCAGGACCCCAGGATCATGACCTGAGCTGAAGGCAGCCACTTAACTGACTGAGCCACCCAGGCGCCCCTCTTTTTACATTTCTTATCTTTTCCATCCTCCTTATCTCTCTACACTACATTCCAGGTGATTTTTTTAATGTATTAATAGTTCACTGATTATATCATCAGCTGCCTCTGATCTGCTACTTTATCTACTACTAAGCTTTAATTTTAAACAAATTGAAATATATGTTTCCATTTCGACAAGATTTATTTGGTCCTTTTCCAAAGTATTGTATTATTTTCTTATGCATCGTGTTCCTTCTGTTATGTTTCTAAAGTATTTAAACCAAAGTCTACAATCTGTACCTGGTAATTATTTGATGGGGATCCAGTTCTGCAGCTTGTTGTGTCTACTGAATTTCCCTCCTGGAGGATTTTTTTCTCGTGTGTTTGTAATTTTGAAATGTGAGCTCATCTTCCAAAGGGTTTTATCTTTGTTATTCCCAGGAGACCTGGATTGAATTTCTTCTGCCAACCTGTCGCAATATCACCATTCCATGACTAATCTATGTTAGTTTACAGACTTTGGGGAATTCCTAGACTATATAGATAATAATAAAGAAGAAAGGCAGCTACCATAAAGATAATTGATGTCCTTGAAGTAAAGAATGTAACAAATAAAATAGAAAGATTATTCAAATAAATAACTTTTGAAAACGTCTTTTTTATAAATGAAAAAATAGTTACAGGTTGAAATAACAAAGCATAGTCCAGGAAGAAAAAAAAACAACTGACACAGAATGGTAGACACAAATCTCTATCCCAGTTAAGAAGCAAAACACCAAAGTTAAAGAAAGCATTCTCTGGACAACCAGACAGAAAAAGCAAGTTGACTAAAAGGGGTAAAGTGGAGTTGAGAATCAAGCTTGTCTCAGACCTAAATCAAGGTTCAATGCCAGAAGACATTGAAATACTGTTGCAAATTTGAAAAGAAAGAAAATGTGACCCAAGAATATTATTATCAGTCAGGATATTGTTCAAATATAAGAGAAACAGACAGATAGGTTATTTGCAACATTAGGAAAAATCAGGGAATATAAGACAAAGAACTTTTCTAGAAAAAAAGTTGATAAAATCTATTTTAATGATGGATCAAGACAATGAACTCAATAATGGGAAAGCATTGCAAAGTTTTTCAATGTTAACTTCAATTTCCTCATCTTTCTTTTCTTTTAAGATTTTATTTATTTATTTGAGAGAGAGAGAGCACAAGCGTACAAATGGGCAGGTGTTGGGGGGAGGGACAGAGGGACAGGGAGAGAGACAAGCAGACTCCCTGCTGAGTGTGGAGCCTAATCCCAGGACCTTGAGATCATGACCTGAGCTGACGTCAGATGCTTAACCAACTGAGCCACCCAGGTGCCCTTATCTTTCTATAGTAAGATGTTGAGCAAAAGTATCCCCCAAAAGTAGCTAAAATATGTAATTATTTCAATTATTTAATGTTTTTATCAGCCCTTTTCTTAACTTTGAGGAGATCGTCTGGGAAATAATAGCTCTTCCAATGGAGAAATATTTACTGAAGTTCAACCATTTCTTCAATTTTACTTTTTTTTAAAGTAAACTTTACTCCTAACATGGGGCTCAAACTCACCATCCCAAGATCAAGAGTCCCATGCTCTATGGACTGAGCCAGCCAGGCACCCCTCTTCAATTTTACTTTAATTTCCTTTTTTGTTGTTGTTAATTACCAAGAAAAAAATTAAATGGAAGAAAGTAGTAGGAATTATAAAACAAACACCTATATTCCTACCACTCAGAATTAATAATTATAAGCGTGTCAACTTTTATTCATCTTCTTAGGAAATAAAACATTAAAAAGAGAAAACTAACATCCCTTTCAGCCACCATTCCCAGTCCCATCCCTCCCACACAGAGCAAAAACTTTTCATTCAGTTTAGATAGAGACAAGTCAGTAACTGATACACTGATTGCTTTGTGTAAACAATCATTTTTTATTTATATAATGGTAGTGCATCAAACATAGTGCTCTGCATCTTGTTTCTATCATTCTACATTGTGGAGTGAGCTGCATACAGAGCTATTTTCTTCCTCTTAACTGTATAAATTGCACTGTATGACTATCCCACATTTATCCATTCCACTATTTTACTTTATTTATTTATTTATTTGCGAGAAAGAGCAAGAGTTGGAGGAAGGGGCAGAGGGAGAGGGAGAAGCAGACTCCCCACAGAGCAGGGAACCCAACACGGGGCTCGATCCCAGGACCCAGAGATCATGACCTGGGTTGAAGGCAGATGCCACCCAGGTACCCCTAACCATTTCTACTATTAATGAACACTTAGATTGTCACTCTTTGTTTTTTCCTGTTACAAACAATGCTCCCATGAACATTCTTGCACATGTGTGGAAGTTTCTCAGTATACCTAGAAGTATATGGTTGGATTATATAAATAGGCTCATTTTCAGTTTCATTAGATACTGTCAAATTGCTCTTCCAAATGACCACGTATCAACATATCCAACCCTCTCTCAAGTGGTGTGACAGAATACCATTTTCTCCATATCCATGCCAATACTTGGCATTTTGGACAATCTAAGTGAAATATTACCTTGTTTTGTATTCACCTATTACTAATAGTTTTGGGACTACTTATAAGATGGCTCAATCTTTTAGATTGATTCTTCCTTTTATAAAAATCAAATTTCCTCTTAAAAAAGTTTTTTTGGGGGCGCCTGGGTGCCTCAGTCGTTAAGCGTCTGCCTTCGGCTCGGGTCATGGTCCAGGGTCCTGGGATCGAGCCCCGCATCAGGCTCCCTGCTCCGCGGGAAGCCTGCTTCTCCCTCTCCCACTCCCCGGCTTGTGTTCCCTCTCTCGCTGTGTCTCTCTCTGTCAAATAAATAAAATCTTTAAAAAAA
Organism: Leptonychotes weddellii; assembly: GCF_054177405.1. Classification (NCBI taxonomy): domain Eukaryota; kingdom Metazoa; phylum Chordata; class Mammalia; order Carnivora; family Phocidae; genus Leptonychotes; species Leptonychotes weddellii. Next base: position 2,789 of record NW_027947612.1, on the reverse strand, counting down.
AAAAAAAAGGTTTTTTTTTTCCAGGCACCTGGGTGGCCTCCCTGCTCACTGGGGAGTCTGCTTCTCCCTCTGCCCTCTGCCCCTCCCCCTGCTTGTGCTCTCTCTCGCTCTCTCAAACATATAAAAAAAAATTTTTTTCTTCACATCACATTTTGACTGGTACTAAATTGCTACTCCAGATGACTTTTCGTTACTATTTGCCTGGTATATCTTTTTTTATTTAATATTTAGGTTTTCTATGTTGTTTTACACGTGTCTTTTATAAATTTCATATTGCTGGATGTTTGTATATGAGCATGATTTTAATTCAAGATGAGCTTTTTAAAAATTAGTATATTTAACCCATTTTATTTTATGGTAATTTCTAAAATATTTTAATTTTGACCATTTTATTTAGTTTTCTATTTAATGTTACCTTCTCCTTTTTATTTCCCCATTGCCACTTTCCTGCCTTCCACTGGATTGATCAAGTTTCTTTATTCAAATTTTTTTCTACTCAACTTTCAATCGTCAATTACACACGTAATTGAACTTTTTCTCTAATAATATCCAGAGTTAATATCTATACCTTCCCCTTGAACAGACAAGATCCCAAGATTCTTAAAATGTTTTTACTTCCTTTTGCTGAGTGCTCACCTACCTCAATAAAACATACCTACCATGTTGATACGAGTGGAATTTCAGTTCATGACTACTTTAAAATGTTTTAATCTAATTAACATTAGGCAGTTAAATTCCCTAATGCATTTGCTTACTATTTCTTATTGCCCTCATTGTTCCCTACTATGTTCATTTTTCTTCTTATGGAACACATCTTCTAACCGAAACTGACTACAAAATGATGCACTCCGTAGGTGTATCCTTTGCATGCACCTAGATTGGAGCACTCCTAGGGTGAGGCAGATGTTTCACTTCTGGATGAAACTGCACCTGGGCTCGAGTCCCCAGAAAATCTAACAAAAAGTAGTTATTTCAGAGTGAGTCTATGGGTGTCAAATTTTCCAAGCTTCCTGTGTACCTCTATTTGTATTTTCTCCCCAAATTTGAGTAGTGGTTTGGCTGGAATAGAATTCCTAGTTGCAACATTTATTTTCCTTTCAGCACTTTGAAGAAATTGTGAAGTTGGAAAGTATAATTCTGTCTTAAAGAAGAGAAAGGTGACATGAAAAAAACCTAAGTCCTTGTTGAAGGAAGCAATTTTATGGATGTAAAAATACTTTGTATAGGAGTTGTAACGTTACTTGCCATTCTCTACACTGATAAGAACTGAAAGATAAAAAATATTTACAACTCAGCCACCTAAAGAAAGAGCCATGATCAGAGTAAAAGGTCTCAAGTTAAAATTGACATGCTCTATTTTCTATCATAATTTATATGTGCTTCTTAGCAGAGACAGTGTCTCCTTGAGATGTCATATTGTTTTATGTCGAATCTATTCTTCTTACATGTGAAAAATCCCCTCACCCCAATGTTTGGGTTAACTCCAAAGCTCATAAAACATGTTTTAAAGAATTGCATAAAATCGGGCGCCTGGGTGGCTCAGTTGGTTGGGCGGCTGCCTTCGGCTCGGGTCATGATCCTGGAGTCCCTGGATCGGGTCCCGCATCGGGCTCCCTGATCGGCGGGGAGCCTGCTTCTCCCTCTGACCCTCCCCCTGTCATGTGCTCTCTCTCTCTCTCATTCTTGCTCTCTCAAATAAATAAATAAAATCTTTAAAAAAAAAAAAAAAAAGAATTGCATAAAATCAAAACATCAAATGTAAGAAATATTGATCCATAATATATGCTTACTATTATTCACTTAAAAAGTTTTTTTAAAAAATTATAAATGGTCTCATTTTATTTATGCATTTCCTTTGATCTTCCCTCCAATGAATAGATAATTTGTATAACTCCTGGGCAGAGACTGCAGTTCAGTTTTCTGATCTCCCTATGCTATCAGGCTTGAGTTTAGGCGCTGTGGCTGGCTCAGTCAGTGGAGCGTGCAACTCTTGATCTCAGGGTTTTAAGTTCAAGCCCCATGTTGGGTGTAGAGATTACTTAAAAATAAAATATTTAAAACCAAACAAATAAGCTTGAGTTTAAAGGTACATCATGAAGTTTTCTGAAAAAAAAAAAAAAGAACACACCACAAAGCTCCTTTTTTCCCACGTGCTTCACTGCATTCTTGTGTCTCTTGTTGCTGATAAAAGGTCAGATGCCAATTTGATTCTCATTTTCTCAGGAATCTGCTTTTTCTCTCTGATAACTTTAAGAATGTTTTTATTTTTCATGCTCTGCAATGTCATTACATGACTTTGCAGAATTAATATCTGCTTTTTATTAAGTATTCTCTTCAGTAATTGTCTCCAAACCTGTAAACTACAAACAAAATTCAAGGTGTTTTAAAAAAAAAAGAGTGGGGGGCGCCTGGGTGGCTCAGTCGTTAAGCTTTTGCCTTCCGTTCAGGCCATGATCCCGGGGTCCTGGGATCGAGCCCTGCATCAGGCTCCTTGCTCAACAGAGTCTGTTTCTCCCTCTTCCTCTGCCACTTCCCCAGCTTGTGCTTGCTCTCTCTGTCTCAAATAAATATATAAAATCTTTTAGGGGCGCCTGGGTGGCTCAGTTGGTTAAGCGACTGCCTTCGGCTCAGGTCATGATCCTGGAGTCCCTGGATCGAGTCCCGCATCGGGCTCCCTGCTCGGCGAGGAGTCTGCTTCTCCCTCTGATCCTCCCCCTCTCATGTGTGCTCTCTCTCTCATTCTCTCTCTCATTCGCTCTCTCTCAAATAAATAAAATCTTTAAAAAAAA
>NW_027947611.1:0-216 GCF_054177405.1 Leptonychotes weddellii | reverse complement strand
TTTGGAAGCCCTCTTCCGGAACTGACCACCAGATGGATGGAAGTTTGGCCCATGCAAAGTTAGCCACAGTGGAAGTTACTGTTCAGTATACTCCTATGCTGGCCCCAGGGTCTTCATCCAGCTTCAGAGCAAACACTAGGGACTGAGAGAATCTGAATAGACATCTAAATCACTATTACTCAATCTGAATTGCTGTGACTTCTCTGGACCCCAGTC
>NW_027947610.1:0-216 GCF_054177405.1 Leptonychotes weddellii | reverse complement strand
ATTTATTTTAGAGAGAGAACAATTGGGAGAGGCAGACGGAGAGGGAGAGATCGTCTTAAGCAGGCTCTGCTCTGAGTGCGGAGCCCTTTGCGGGGCTGGAGCTCAGGACACTGGCATCACGAACTGAGACAAACCTAGAGTCGGAAGCTAAACCTAATATGCCCCTCAGGCACTCCCAGTCAGTCCTGTTAATATGAAAGTAAAGTTATTACATTT
>NW_027947609.1:0-216 GCF_054177405.1 Leptonychotes weddellii | reverse complement strand
ATATAGCCAGTAGGCCCGAGGGCAGCAATACTGTTAATAATGTGTTGAAATCCTCTTCGAATGCCCCTGTTCCTCCATTGCCCCTGACCTGTCCCCCATGGTCCTCTCCAGGCCTCCCATGACCCAGCAACCAAAGGGGTACCCCTGGCCCAGTATGCAGCCTCCAGAGCCCTACTCCAGCTCTAAGGCTCGTGTCTGTCCTGATTGGCCGGTCCT
>NW_027947608.1:0-216 GCF_054177405.1 Leptonychotes weddellii | reverse complement strand
TTACCCTGATATCAGGAGGAGACAAAGACACCACAAAAGAGAACTACAGGCTTATATCTCTGGTGAACATAGATGCAAAAACCCTCAACAAAATAGTAGCAAACCAAATTCAACAATACATTAAAAAATCATATACCGGGGGGGGGGCGGAGCAAGATGGCGGAGGAGTAGGAGACCTGGATTTCGTCTCCTCTCAGGACTTCAGCTGGATAGGGA
>NW_027947607.1:0-216 GCF_054177405.1 Leptonychotes weddellii | reverse complement strand
TGCTGCCCAGGGAAGCACAGATGCCTCAACAGAGGGCGGTGGGAGACCCCACTGGGCTAAACAGTGTCTCCAGATCCGGTCCACCCGGATCCTGAGAACGAAGCCTCATCTGGAAATAGGGTCCTTTCAGGTGTAATTAACCCAGGCTGGGTCCTACCAGAGTAGGATGGACCCTAACCCAATAGGACTGATGTCGGGACAGACGGGACGGAGGAC
>NW_027947606.1:0-216 GCF_054177405.1 Leptonychotes weddellii | reverse complement strand
TAGCTCAGGTTATGATGCCAGGGTCCTGGGATGGAGTCCCACATCGGGGTCCCTGCTCAACGGGGAGTCTGCTTCTCCCTCTCCTCCCCACACGTGCTCTCTGTCGCTATCCCTGTCTCTCTCTCTCAAATAAATAAATAAAATACTTTAAAAAAATTGTAAAAAATAAACAGTAGGGCAATTCTCCTGAAAAGCTTTAGCATGATTATTTTCTTC
>NW_027947605.1:0-216 GCF_054177405.1 Leptonychotes weddellii | reverse complement strand
GCCAAGATAGATGCAGTCCCGGTGTCCAGGGACCCAGGTTCCCATCAAGGTGTGTGGGTGTCAACAAGTACATGGTGAGCAGAACAGAGAGGGGAAGTCACTCCGTGCCATTTGAGGGGCTGGAGGAAGGTTTTCTGGGTCAGCGCTAGGATTGTAGGCCCACTAGGAGTTGGCTGGATGGACCCAGGCTGGCTCCTGCCTGTTTGTGATGAACAG
>NW_027947604.1:0-216 GCF_054177405.1 Leptonychotes weddellii | reverse complement strand
TGGAGACAGGACAAACATCAGGAAACAAACCAAACAAAATGAGTATCAAATAAATAATCAAGGATTCAGTTCCCCCTTGTTATTTTGTTTGAGTCTCTTGTTTCCGCAGCTGAACTAAAAGCTCCTGAGATTAAGACCACGTTCTTCCCGTATCTCCCCACAGCTGCCCACGCTGGGCTGGGCTATGCAGTCTGCAAACGTTAGGCCTCTGTCTCT
>NW_027947603.1:0-216 GCF_054177405.1 Leptonychotes weddellii | reverse complement strand
GCGACGTGGAAGCCAGCGTGGGCCTCTAGATGGCCCGGTGAACGGCATGGGCACGTGTCCCAAGCACGGTTGTGGGGTTGAGGGATGGGTGCAGCCGTGGGAAAGGGGTGTCTCGGTTCTAGCAGGAGCACCTGGAAGTGGGGCTGCACGGGTCCGTGTGGGGTGCCATTGTCATAGTGCGGGTTCCCAGGGACACAGATGCTGAGACTGAGATTT
>NW_027947602.1:0-216 GCF_054177405.1 Leptonychotes weddellii | reverse complement strand
TTTCCCATGTTGAGCTATTTTGGGGACAGACTTTTCACTTAATGTCCTAATTAAGTAATCCCAGTCAAATAGTTGTGGCATTAATCCTTTGGCCCCAGCAGCGCTCCAGGAGGCATATTATCCCTGACTGGATCAGCTTCTGTGCTGCACACTCAGTCGAGAGAAAACACTTATATGAATAGAAGTGGTTCCTCCATTCTTACATACAATTAGCTC
>NW_027947601.1:0-1244 GCF_054177405.1 Leptonychotes weddellii | reverse complement strand
TTGTTTAGATTTATTCCTAGGTATCTTATGGTTTTGGGTGCAATTGTAAATGGGATCGACTCCTTAATTTCTCTTTCTTCTGTCTTGTTGTTGGTGTATAGGAATGCCACTGATTTCTGTACATTGATTTTATATCCTGCCACTTGACTGAATTCCTGTATGAGTTCTAGCAGTTTTGGGGTGGAGTCTTTTGGGTTTTCCACATAAAGTATCATATCATCTGCAAAGAGTGAGAGTTTGACTTCTTCTTTGCTGAATCAGATGCTTTTGATTTCTTTTTGTTGTCTGATTGCTGTGGCTAGGACTTCCAATACTATGTTGAATAGCAGTGGTGATAGTGGACATCCCTGCCATGTTCCTGACCTTAGGGGGAAAGCTCTCAGTTTTTCCCCATTGAGAATGATATTTGCTGTGGGTTTTTCATAGATGGCTTTTATGGTATGGGGTTATGTACCCTGTATCCCTATACTCTGAAGAGCTTTGATCAAGAAAGGATGCTGTATTTTGTCAAATGCTTTTTCTGCATGGTCTGAGAGGATCATATGGTTCTGTTCTTTCTTTTATTAATGTATTGTATCACATTGATTGATTTGTGGATGTTGAACCAATCTTGCAGCCCAGGGAGAAATCCCACTTGGTCGTGGTGAATAATCCTTTTAATGGACTGTGATCCTATTAGCTAGTCTTTTGGTGAGAATTTTTGCATCCATGTTCATCAAGGATATTGGTCTGTAATTCTCCTTTTTGATGGGGTCTTTGTCTGGTTTTGGGATCAAGGTAATGCTGGCCTCAAAACGAGTTTGGAAGTTTTCCTTCCATTTCTATAGTTTGGAACAGTTTCAGAAGAATAGGTATTCATTCTTCTTGAAATGTTTGGTATTCCCCTGGGAAGCCATCTGGCCCTGGGCTTTTGTTTGTTGGGAGATTTTTGATGACTGCTTCAATTTCCTTAGTGGTTATAGGTCTGTTTAGGTTTTCTATTTCATCCTGGTTCAGTTTTGGTAGTTGATATATCTCTAGGAATGCTTCCATTTCTTCCAGATTATCTCATTTGCTGGCACAGAGTTGCTCATAATATGTTCTTATAATTGTTTGTATTTCTTTGGTGTTGGTTTTGATCTCTCCTCTTTTTATGATTTTATTTATTTGGGTCTTTTCTCTTTTCTCTTTGATAAGTCTGGCCAGGGGTTTATCAATCTTGTTAATTCTTTCAAAGAACCAGCTCCTAGTTTCATTGATCTGTT
>NW_027947600.1:0-216 GCF_054177405.1 Leptonychotes weddellii | reverse complement strand
GTTCCTCAAAAAGTTGAAAATAGAGCTACCCTATGACCCAGCAATTGCACCACTGGGTATTTACCCCAAAGATACAAATGGAGGGATCCGAAGGGGTACGTGACCCCGATGTTTATAGCAGCAATGTCCACAATAGCCAAACTATGGAAAGAGCCAAGATGTCCATCGACAGATGACTGGATAAAGAAGATGTGGTATATACATACAATGGAATAT
>NW_027947599.1:0-216 GCF_054177405.1 Leptonychotes weddellii | reverse complement strand
GGTGGAAAGAAGTTGGATGGATGGATGGATGGATGGGTGGATGGATGGATGGAAAGAAGGATGCATGGATGAATGGGTGAATGGATGATGGATGGATGGATGGATGAATGGACGGAAAGAAGGATGGATGGATGGAAAGAAGGATGCATGGATGAATGGGTGAATGGATGACGGACAGATGGATGGATGGATGAATGGATGGAAAGAAGGATGGAT
>NW_027947598.1:0-216 GCF_054177405.1 Leptonychotes weddellii | reverse complement strand
TGGTTCTGTCAGTGTAGGTGAGCTTTTCTTTGCTCCAGGTAGTTCACATAGATGCAAATGTTTGAAATAGACAAAAACCTGTTTCCTAGAAGCGAATATTCACCACTATCATTATGATTGTGTTTTGAGTGATAAACTGTATAAATTTTGCTGAATTTTTGGTGATTTATTTTCTCTGGGTTTGTATATATATATATATATGTATATATCTATATT
>NW_027947597.1:0-216 GCF_054177405.1 Leptonychotes weddellii | reverse complement strand
AGCTGGATAGGGATCAAACCATTCTGAACACCTACAAACTCAACAGGAGATCGAAGAAAGGAATAGCAACAACTCTCTGAACAGAAAAGCGACCACTTTCTGGAAGGTAGGACGTGCGGAGAAGTGAATCCGAGGCGATATTCGGGAGGATAGACGGCGGGGGAGGGGCCTCCGTCGGCTGCTTCTGGCAAGTGATAGAACCACGGAGCACAAAGT
>NW_027947596.1:0-216 GCF_054177405.1 Leptonychotes weddellii | reverse complement strand
TCACTGCGTGTGTCCTTACCCTCACTCTGTGCGTCCTTTCCCTCACTGCTTGCATCCTTATGCTCACTCTGGGTGTCCTTACGCTCACTGTGTGCATCCTTACGCTCACTGCGTGCATCCTTACCCTCACTCTGTGAGTCCTCACCCTCACTGAGTGCGTCCTTACCCTCACTCTGTGTGTCCTTACCCTCACTGCGTGCGTCCTTATGCTCACTG
>NW_027947595.1:0-216 GCF_054177405.1 Leptonychotes weddellii | reverse complement strand
TGTCATTCGCTAGGTCAAGTTTCCTGTACCTCAGGTTCCTCATCTCTAAAATGGGAATAATGATAGTACTGGACTGACTTGTTGAGCCTTAAGTGTGTGATAACTTGTTCAGCAAATGGCTGGCATGTGGATTCTGAGTGTAGTGCTCTGAACTTAATCTTTCATGATTTCTCTCGTGTCTTGTATTCGTTCTGGGACTGCACCTCTTTATTCACT
>NW_027947594.1:0-216 GCF_054177405.1 Leptonychotes weddellii | reverse complement strand
GCATCTCTGGAAAACTCCTGGTCTGACTCAACTCAAGGCCAAGGCAGCTGCAGACTGGTCCACTAACAGGGACCAAGCACTGCCCACACAGGCAAACAGAGCCACTTCAGACAACTGGACTAAATGCAAAAGTGGCTCAGCCACAACAGTAGGGCACATGCAACACACAAAGGAGACACTCCTAAAGAGCCAAGTTCTGATAAACAGGGAACACTG
>NW_027947593.1:0-216 GCF_054177405.1 Leptonychotes weddellii | reverse complement strand
TTTCAGAGTCCATAGTCTCTCATGGTTCATGTCCCCCTCTGATTTCCCCCCCTTATTCTTCCCCTCCTGCTATCTTCTTCTTCTTTTTTTTTATTTTTAACATATAATGAATTATTTGTTTCAGAGGTACAGGTCTGTGATTCAACAGTCTTACACAATTCACAGCGCTCACCAGAGCACATACCCTCCCCACTGTCTAGCACCCCGGCACCCCAG
>NW_027947592.1:0-216 GCF_054177405.1 Leptonychotes weddellii | reverse complement strand
ATGATCCCAGGGTCCTTGGATCAAGCCCCGCATCGGGCTCCCTGCTCTGTGGGAAGCCTGCTTCTCCCTCTCCCACTCCCCCTGCTTGTGTTCCCTATCTCGCTGTGTGTCTCTCTCTGTCAAATAAATAAATAAATTCTTAAAAAACATAAAATAAAAATAAAAATGAAAGTAGGATAATGTTATGAGAATTTTCTTACGGCACTCTCTTGGTCT
>NW_027947591.1:0-216 GCF_054177405.1 Leptonychotes weddellii | reverse complement strand
TACTTTCTCCATTGACTGTTTTTCTCCACTTGGTAAACTCTAGTAAAATCTACCTTTGCAGAGCTAGTCAATGAAAGTTTTTAAAAAGTTTTCCTAGGAGGCCTCAGGAACCACTGATGGGTGAACTGATGTGTGCAAAGAATTGCTCTCCACATGGTACTGGCAACTAGTTGAATTCCTGGCCAACCGGAGTATGCTCGACCATGTATGGCCTTG
>NW_027947590.1:0-1244 GCF_054177405.1 Leptonychotes weddellii | reverse complement strand
AAAGAATCTGTACTCAGAAAACTATAAAATACTCAAGAAAGAACTTGAGGAAGACACAAAGAAATGGAAAAACATTCCATGCTCATGGACTGGAAGAATAAATATTGTGAAGATGTCAATGCTACCTAGAGCAATCTACACATTCAATGCAATCCCCATCAAAATACCATCCACTTTTTTCAAAGAAATGGAACAAATAATCCTAAAATTTGTATGCAACCAGAAAAGACCCCGAATAGCCAGAGGAATGTTGAAAAAGAAAAGCAAAGCTGGTGGCATCACAATTCTGTGCTTCAAACTCTATTACAAAGCTGTCATCATTAAGACAGTATGGTACTGGCACAAAAACAGACACATAGATCAATGGAACAGAATAGAGAGCCCAGAAATGGACCCTCAACTCTATGGTCAACTCATCTTTGACAAAGCAGGAAAGAATATCCAATGGAACAAAGACAGTCTCTTCAACAAATGGTGTTGGGAAAATTGGACAGCCACATGCAGGAGAACGAAACTGGACCCTTTCCTTACACCACACACAAAAATAGACTCAAAATGGATGAAAAACCTCAGTGTGAGACAGGAGTCCATCAACATCCTAAAGGATAACACAGGCAGCAACCTCTTCGACCTCAGCTGCAGCAACCTCTTCCTAGAAACATCGCCAAAGGCAAGGGAAGCAAGGGCAAAAATGTACTATTGGGACCTCATCAAGATAAAAAGATTTTGCACAGCAAAAGAAACAGTCAACAAAACCAAAAGACAACCGACAGAATGGGAGAAGATATTTGCAAATGACATATCAGATAAAGGGCTAGTCTCCAAAATCTATAAAGAACTCTTAAACTCAACACCCAAAGAACAAATGATCCAATCAAGAAATAGGCAGAAGACATGAACAGACATTTTTCCAAAGAAGACATCCAAACGACCAACAGACACATGAAAAAGTGCTCAACATCGCTTGGCATCAGGGAAATCCAAATCAAAAACCTCAATGAGATATCACCTCACACCAGTCAGAATGGCTAAAATAAATAAGTCAGGAAATGACAGATGTTGGCGGGGATGCGGAGAAAGGGGAACCCTCCTACACTGTTGGTGGGAATGCAAGCTGGTGCAGCCACTCTGGAAAACAGTATGGAGGTTCCTCAAAAAGTTGAAAATAGAGCTACCATATGATCCAGCAGTTGCACTACTGGGTATTTATCCCAAAGATAGAAATGTAGAGATCAGAAGGGGTG
>NW_027947589.1:0-216 GCF_054177405.1 Leptonychotes weddellii | reverse complement strand
CATCGGGCTCCCTGCTCGGCAGGGAGTCTGCTTCTCCCTCTGACCCTATCCCCTCTCATGCTCTCTATCTCATTCTCTCTCTCAAATAAATAAATGAAATCTTTAAAAAAAAAAAAAGTTTGAGAGAAAGATCTTTCAGTTAACAGCATGTAAAACATCCCAGTTTTGTAAAAAAATATATTTCTGTATGTATTTAGAGGAATGTGTGTGATATCT
>NW_027947588.1:0-216 GCF_054177405.1 Leptonychotes weddellii | reverse complement strand
TCTAATAACTGAGGAACGAACAAAATGTGATGTATGTATACAAGGGAATATTATTCAGCCTTAAAAACGAATGAAGTACTGAGACATGCTACAACACGGATAAACCTCGAAGCTAACATGCTGTGTGAAAGAAGCTAGACACACATTTCTATGAAATGTCCAGAATGGGCAAATCTACAGGGACAGAAGGTAAATTAGTTGTTGCCAGGGCCTGGG
>NW_027947587.1:0-216 GCF_054177405.1 Leptonychotes weddellii | reverse complement strand
GCTGGCTCAGGTGGAAGAGCGAACAACTCTTGGTCTTCAGATCGTGAATTCGAGCCCCCCATGTAGAGATCACAACAAAATGAAACAAACTTACAAAAAATCCACTGAAATCATTCTCATGCTCAGGAAGTCCAAATACTGATGTTCCTATTAATTTTAAGGGGATTTGTTAAAGAACTTGGGGGATTAAAAGTACTCACTCAAAGTTCACAAACT
>NW_027947586.1:0-216 GCF_054177405.1 Leptonychotes weddellii | reverse complement strand
GAATAACTTGATTTCTAAGTTATCAATCAAACTGGTTGGATAAAGTGCCTGAGCCCACAGGAATCGGCCACCCCGCCAGCACCACACCCAGCACCTGTCTTCCAAAGGCCCAGTGACAGAAGCTTCTGCTTCTGATGGGACAGCCGCAGAGAAGTCGCAGCAGTGAGACGGCTGGCTGCGCTCTGACAGGAGCGGAGACTGCGCGGCAACAAGACG
>NW_027947585.1:0-216 GCF_054177405.1 Leptonychotes weddellii | reverse complement strand
TCAGTCGGTTAAGTGTTTGCCTTTGGCTCAGGTCATGATCTCAGGGTCCTGGGATCAAGCCCCGAATTGCATCAGGCTCTGTGCTCAGCAGGGAGTCTGCCTCTCCCTCTCCTTTTGCCCTCCCCCACTCATGCTTGCTCTCTCTTGCGCACACATGCACTTGCTCTCTCTCTCAAATAAATAAAATCTTTTTTTTTTTAATTTTTTTTTTAAGAT
>NW_027947584.1:0-216 GCF_054177405.1 Leptonychotes weddellii | reverse complement strand
GGAAGGGGAAAATGAAGGGGGGGGAAATTGGAGGGGGAGACAAACCATGAGAGACTATGGACTCTGAGAACCAAACAGGGTTCTAGAGGGGAGGGGGGTATGGGGATGGGTTAGCCTGGTGATGGGTATTAAAAGAGGGCATGGGGGTGCCTGGGTGGCTCAGTTGGTTAAGCGACTGCCTTTGGCTCAGGTCATGATCCTGGAGTCCCGGGATCG
>NW_027947583.1:0-216 GCF_054177405.1 Leptonychotes weddellii | reverse complement strand
TTAGCAAATGTGCTGCTGCAACAGGTTATAATCACACCTGGTACTGTTTGTTCAGCTGCTGCTTCTCACAAGCTCTAAGCCCTGCCAGATATTGTCTTCTTTTTGAGGCAGCCTGGAAGGCAGGGCATGGTAAGGAGTCTTCTTGCTGCTTCACAGATAGAGAAGTGAAGGCCCACTGGACTCAGTGATCACGCAGCGACTGGGACCCTGTGGCCC
>NW_027947582.1:0-216 GCF_054177405.1 Leptonychotes weddellii | reverse complement strand
GCCGCCACCCCCGCCTTTGTTTTTACGCCCTGTTGATGCGGGAAAGATGGGAAGAGGCTTACCGAGATGAGAAAGCAAACTTCCCCCGACTCCTTTTTTTTTTTTTTCCTTTTTGTCATTTTCTCCTAAAGGCTCACAGTTGCCGCTGCCGGTGGCCCTGTTAAAATCAGCATTCCTCGGAAGTTTGCCCACTTCAGCAGCATCTGCTAAATGCCT
>NW_027947581.1:0-216 GCF_054177405.1 Leptonychotes weddellii | reverse complement strand
CTCTCAGAGCCGCGTGCTCTCCTGCCCGCTGGGGAGGCTCCAACATCTGCTCCCGATGTCGATGGCTCTTCAGGGAGCGAGTTCTGGGACGCTTCCTCCAGCAACCAGGCTCCATGGGAGAGAGATCACTGTCTGGCTGGAGGACAATTTTCATATTACAGCTTTAAAGACTCATAGTTTTGTTTTGTTTTGTTTTTTTATACAGTCATGTCCATG
>NW_027947580.1:0-216 GCF_054177405.1 Leptonychotes weddellii | reverse complement strand
GTGTCCATCTTACTTACAACTGAAACTTCGTACCCTTGACCAACATCTCCCCATTTCCTCCAGCCTCCACCCCCCAGCAACCACCGTGTGGTTAATAACCATTTCTGCTTCTGTGCGTTCGGCTGATTCACATTCCGCATGTAAATGAGATCACACGGTATTTGTCTTTCTGTGTCTGGCTTATTTCACTGACTGTAATGTCCTCTGGATTCATCC
>NW_027947579.1:0-1244 GCF_054177405.1 Leptonychotes weddellii | reverse complement strand
TTCAATGTCAGCCCTCATCCTAAGGTAATTTATACCATTTTTATGCTAATAAAGCATAGAGAATTTTTCTTCTTTAAATAGGCCATGAAATCATATTATTGTTATATTAACCATGCAACTTGCCTTTTTTTGCTTAATAGATCATGGGCATCTTTTCAGGTCAATATGTGTAGCTCTGATTCTCTTTTTCTTATGATAGTCCTTAGTATGCTGTATGGTAATTTAATGACCATTTCTTTATTGATGAGGTTATTTCTGCTTTGTGTGAATTCAAACATTGCTAAATATCTTCTATATAGAATTTTATATGCTGATAATTTTATTTTTGTGTATTTTCCTAGAATTAAATTTGCTGGTTCAAATACTTGTGCAGTTTAAATTTTAAAAATTATTGCCTAGATTATTTTCTGTCATGGTTGTGGCAACTCTCATTCCCCAACAGGCATTATTTCTTCAAATATTTTCTCTGTCTTCCTCTTGCCTCTTTTTTAGGGACTTCACTTACACATATATTAGACAACTTGCAGTTACCCCACACTTACCGATGTTCCTTTTCTTTTTTCTTTTCTTTTCTTTTCTTTTCTTCTTTTCCTTTCCTTCCCCTTTCCGTCCCCTTTCCTTTCCCTTCCCCTTTTCCTTTCCCTTTCCTTTCTTTCTTTTTTCTCTCTGTATTTTATTTTGGGTGGTTTCTATTGCCATGTCTTCAGGGTCACTAATGTTTTGTTCTACAATGTCTAATCTGTCATTATATCCAGTTTATTTTTCTCTAGACATTGCAATTTTTATCTCTATAAATTTGATTTGGGTCTTTTTTATGTTTTGCATGTCTCTACTTTTTGAACATAAAGAAAACAGTCATAATAGCTATTTTGATTCTCTTATCTTCTGACTCTAACATTTGTGTCAGTTCCCTTCGGTGAATTGATTTATCTCTTCATTGTAGGTCACATTTTCCTGTTCATTTGAATGCCTGTATGCATTTTTTATTAGATGCCAGGCATTGTGAAGTCTGCCTTGTTGGGTTTGGATAGTCTACTTCTTGGGCTTTGTTCTGGGACACAATTAAGTTACTTGGAGACAGTTTTTTTCCTTTTGGATCTTGCTTCTAAGATTTTTTAGATGGGACTAGAATAGTACCAGTTCAAAGCTAATTTTTCCCCACTACTGAGGTAAGACCTTTCTGTTCATTCTACCCAGTTTCCTAGAAATCTCGAGGTTTTTCCAGCCTGGCTCATGGGAACAGA
>NW_027947578.1:0-216 GCF_054177405.1 Leptonychotes weddellii | reverse complement strand
GTTGGGAGGGTGGCTCCGTCTGGTTGGGAGGGTGGCTCCGTGTCTGGTTGGGAGGGTGGCTCCATGTCTGGTTGGGAGAGGTGGTTCCGTGTCTGGCTGGGAGGGCGACTCCGTCTCTGGCTGGGAGGGCGGCTCCGTGTCTGGTTAGGAGAGGTGGCTCCGTGTCTGGTTGGGAGAGGGCTCCGTGTCTGGTTGGGAGAGGGCTCCGTGTCTGGT
>NW_027947577.1:0-216 GCF_054177405.1 Leptonychotes weddellii | reverse complement strand
CAGGGGGAGTGGGAGACGGAGAAGCAGGCTTCCTGCCAAGCAGGGAGCCCGATGCGGGGCTCGATCCCAGGACCCTGGGATCATGACCTGAGCTGAAGGCAGATGCTTAGCGACTGAGCCACCCAGTCGCCCAGATGTGCGTATTTTTAAGAGAGCACCTTATTGACTAATTTTCCCATTCATATTATATAATGTTATAATTATAATATTTAATAT
>NW_027947576.1:0-216 GCF_054177405.1 Leptonychotes weddellii | reverse complement strand
TGAGAACACAAATGAGAGCAGCGAGGAGCATAGGGAGAGAGAAACTTTAGCAGACTCCTCACTGAGCTCAGAGCCCGACGGGGGGCTCAGCTCAATCTCACGACCTGAGATCTCACCCTGAGATCACGACCTGAGCCAAAACCAAGAGTCTGATGCTTAACTGACTGTGCCACCCAGGGGCCCCGAAGGGAGATACATTTTTATACACCACTGATC
>NW_027947575.1:0-216 GCF_054177405.1 Leptonychotes weddellii | reverse complement strand
TTCTCTCTCTCTCAAATAAATAAATAAATAAAATCTTTAAAAAAAAAAAATAGGAGAGTCTTTAAAAAAATAAATAAATAAAACAACCTGAGAACAGAAAATGGAAAGGATGGCTGTTTTAAATAATAAAACTTGTAGAATTATTTGACTCAATTATGTGAATGTATAACTTTGAAAAAACTAATTATAAAATATTTTACGTAATTCTCTTTGGGG
>NW_027947574.1:0-216 GCF_054177405.1 Leptonychotes weddellii | reverse complement strand
GCTCCCCTGGAGAAGAAGACACATTTCAGGAGGGGGCCCTTTCCCTATTAGATCTGATGGTTTATTATAAAATTGCTTCATGACTACAGGGCACTGTCAGGATGGGGTAAATAAATATGAAAAAACAGAAATTCCTAGAATTGAGTTCGCAGACAGGTGGACATGACACCCAGCGTGCCGACCCGTGGCCTGGCAGCTCGGGGTCTGCTTGGGCGC
>NW_027947573.1:0-216 GCF_054177405.1 Leptonychotes weddellii | reverse complement strand
CTCCACAAGCCCCGCTCAGCTGTGTCTCCCCTTTCCACCACACGCGACCATTCCTCTGCTTCGCTGGAGATGAAGCTACATCAGAGACACATAGAGGGAGAAAGCAGGGACACACAGGTGTGCCCAGGCTTTTCAGTCTGCCTGGGACTCCCCCCGCCACACACACACACACACACACACACACACACACACACACACCACTGCTCTCCCCTGCCT
>NW_027947572.1:0-216 GCF_054177405.1 Leptonychotes weddellii | reverse complement strand
GTTTTAAGCCATCCCGGTTGGTGAGAATTTGTTTCTACAGCCACAGGAAAACTAATACAAGCTCCATCTCATTTTAATCATATGGAGAGATTGGTATAACTACAAATGCAATCCAGATGCAGAACTCTTTCATCACAGCAAAGATCTCCCTCTTGCTAACCCTTATAGTCTCTGCCTTTAAGAATCTAATATGATTTTTGGGGCGCCTGGGTGGCT
>NW_027947571.1:0-216 GCF_054177405.1 Leptonychotes weddellii | reverse complement strand
AATAAATAAAATCTTAAAAAAAAAAAAAAACTTGAATGAATTGGTGCTCTGTTAACAAGAAAGAGGGAATGGCAGTTGGGTTAGCAACCAGTATCATTTCCTACAAAAGACTATTTTCAGTAAAAGAGAGAAATAGTAGATGAGAGAGAAGAATGGAAGGGGGTTGTGATAAGCCAGGCTCCCCTTTAGCACCCCCCCCGCCCCGTGATCTCGCTT
>NW_027947570.1:0-216 GCF_054177405.1 Leptonychotes weddellii | reverse complement strand
CTGTGCCAAGCAATCTCCCCCCCCCTCCGCCAGGTGGAGCCAGTTTGGAATGGCAGGAATGTGCTAGTCGTTTTTGCATTAAAACCACAAATGTAAGTCACTAGATTTCCTGGAACAGTAAAGGGAAAGGTGACCCTCTTATGTCGCAGCGGGTCAGAGATACGAGGCCTAGTTACAGCACAGCTCAGCAGCTGCCCCCCCCCGCCAGGACACACG
>NW_027947569.1:0-216 GCF_054177405.1 Leptonychotes weddellii | reverse complement strand
CAGAGCATCAGAGTATTGCAACACTTTATTAAGAGTATTGGCTTTGAATTAGTAGCTGAAGTAACAATTGCATGAAGCCAGATTAGGTGTACTGCATAATACTCATACTTGATTTATTGACATTACTTAGCAATTTATTGGACAAAAGTCAAACTTTTTGTTTTTTATTAAGCACATTCCACAGTACAAAGCTGTCATGGATAATATCTGTACAAT
>NW_027947568.1:0-1244 GCF_054177405.1 Leptonychotes weddellii | reverse complement strand
GGATAGAGGGTACATACCTCAATATCATAAAAGCCATTTATGAAAAACCACAGCGAATATCATTCTCAATGGGGGAAAACTGAGAGCTTTCCCCCTAAGGTCAGGAACACAGCAGGGATGTCCACTATCACCACTGCTATTCAACATAGTATTAGAAGTCCTAGCCACAGCAATCAGACAACAAAAAGAAATCAAAGGCATCCAAATCGGCAAAGAAGAAGTCAAACTCCTACTGTTTGCAGATGATATGATACTTTATGTGGAAAACCCAAAAGACTCCACAAAAAAACCGCTAGAACTCATACAGGAATTCAGTAAAGTGGCAGGATAGAAAATCAATGCACAGAAGTCAGTGGCATTCCTATACACCAACAACAAGACAGAAGAAAGGGAAATTAAGGAGTCGATCCCATTTACAATTGCACCCAAAACCATAAGATACCTAGGAATAAATCTGACCAAAGAGACAAAGGATCTGTACTCAGAAAACTATAAAATACTCATGAAAGAAATTGAGGAAGACACAAAGAAATGGAAAAACGTTCAATGCTCATGGATTGGAAGAACAAATATTGTGAAGATGTCAATGTTACCTAGAGCAATCTACACATTCAAAGCAATCCTTATCAAAACACCATCCACTTTTTTCAAAGAAATGGAACAAATAATCCTGAAATTTTTATGGAACCAGAAAAGACCCCAAATAGCAAGAGGAATGTTGAAAAAGAAAAGCAAAGCAGGTGGCATCACAATTCCGGACTTCAGGCTCTATTATAAAGCTGTCATTGTCAAGACAGTATGGTACTGGCACAAAAACAGACACATAGATCAATGGAACAGAAAAGAGAGCCCAGAAATGGACCCTCAACTAATCTTCGACAAAGCAGGAAAGAATGTCCAATGGAAAAAAGACAGTCTCCTCAAAAAATGGTGTTGGGAAAATTGGATAGCCACATGCAGAAGAATGAAACTGGACCATTTCCTTACACCACACACAAAAATAGACTCCAAATGGTTGATAGACCTCAATGTGAGACAGGAATCCATCAAAATCCTAAAGAAGAACATAGGCAGCAACCTCTTTGACCTCAGGGGCAGCCACTTCTTCCTAGAAACATCGCCAAAGGCAAGGGAAGCAAGGGCAAAAATGAACTATTGGGACTTCATCAAAATAAAAAGCTTTTGCACAGTGAAAGAAACAGTCAACAAAACCAAAAGACAACTGACAGAATGGGCGAAGATAT
>NW_027947567.1:0-216 GCF_054177405.1 Leptonychotes weddellii | reverse complement strand
CTGGAACCTTCTGTTTACAAGATTCCTTTAGGCCACTCCTTGAGCCGGGCGGGGATCTAACCTATTGCAAAGCAGCACATTCACATATGTACCCAAGATGTGCAGAGCTAACGAATCATGAGCTAATCAGTCCCAGAACAA
Source organism: Leptonychotes weddellii (assembly GCF_054177405.1). Lineage (NCBI taxonomy): Eukaryota > Metazoa > Chordata > Mammalia > Carnivora > Phocidae > Leptonychotes > Leptonychotes weddellii. The sequence goes on along the minus strand of NW_027947567.1, from coordinate 75 downwards.
GAACAACCAGATGCATTAAAGATGCCACACTTGAAAGAGTTAAATATGATAGTCAAAATTGCAATCCTTTTTTTT
>NW_027947566.1:0-216 GCF_054177405.1 Leptonychotes weddellii | reverse complement strand
GGGGTGGCTGGGTGATTGACACTGGGGAGGGTATATGCTATGGTGAGCACTGTGAATTGTGTAAGACTGTTGAATCATAGACCTGTACCTCTGAAACAAATAATAAATTATATGTTAAAAAAAAGAAGAAGATAGCAGTATGGGAAAAATGAAGGGGGGGAAATCGGAGGGGGATAGGAAGCATGAGAGACTATGGACTCTGAGAAACAAACTGAG
>NW_027947565.1:0-216 GCF_054177405.1 Leptonychotes weddellii | reverse complement strand
TTCAAACCCATCTAGCAATTAGCTGAAGCCAAGCTTACCAGGTACTAGGGTACAGACTTTTCAGATCTTCAAAACATTTCAGTGGAAATGTGTCTTGCTTAACTTAAATTGCACCGACAATGTTTGACAGTGTTTGTTAGAAATTCCTGTTTCCTGATAGTAAATCTAAAGAAATGGGATGCCACACGTCAGATGTAAGTGCCAGCGCTTCGATGG
>NW_027947564.1:0-216 GCF_054177405.1 Leptonychotes weddellii | reverse complement strand
TCAAAAGAATGCCAAGGAAAGTATTAAAATCTGTGGTTCCAATCATCTAGGAGAATTCTCTTTTACTGGCTTTAGTGGATCTGTCTGCTTCATGCAATTACATGCTTATTTCTAGGATCTTCCATATGTGCTCATCTGTGGACTGTCTGCTTCTGCTGATTCTCTAGAGAACGTCAGTTTAAGATCCCTAATATGAGTAACTTTTTCAATTCTTGT
>NW_027947563.1:0-216 GCF_054177405.1 Leptonychotes weddellii | reverse complement strand
ATATCCACTCTCGGGATCAGTACTGCTCAGGTCCCAGGGAAACATTTTTACATTTATTGCCTTTGTCCTCAAAACAAAGGCTACTGGGTCGGAAGGCCATGAAGGTTGTAAGTTGCTGCTGCTGCAAGCCTCAGAAACGGATACAGCTTCAGCAGGAGGAGAGGATTCAAGTGGTAGGAGTCCTTAGTAACAGAAAAGGCAAATTAATTAACTTGT
>NW_027947562.1:0-216 GCF_054177405.1 Leptonychotes weddellii | reverse complement strand
GACTGTACTAGATTATGTAACCATTTCTATAGTCACTTTTAATTTTTTGTGGCCAATAATCCTCTATAGGTATTATATTCAATAGAGGCTTCAAATGAGCTTCCAGAAGTATTCTTTCATCCTATGAGTCATTGTCTACATAAGTTTGATTTTCATTTAGTTCTAGCAATGAACTTATAACCCTTTTGTTATAATATATACATATTGCAGAATGAT
>NW_027947561.1:0-216 GCF_054177405.1 Leptonychotes weddellii | reverse complement strand
GGGTATTGAGGAGGGCACGTTCTGCATGGAGCACTGGGTGTTATATGCCAACAGTGAATCATGGAACACTACCTCAAAAACTAATGATGTAATGTAGGGTGATTAACATAACAATAAAAATTTTTAGAAACAGAATAAAAGGGAGAAAACCCCTTATCACCCTCATAGAAAAACATAATTCTACCCTGTCTTTTTCCTGAACAATAAAAACTTATC
>NW_027947560.1:0-216 GCF_054177405.1 Leptonychotes weddellii | reverse complement strand
TGTGTATGTATACCACATCTTCTTTATCCATTCATCTGTCGATGGACATCTTGGCTCTTTCCATAGTTTGGCTATTGTGGACATTGCTGCTATAAACATTGGGGTGCACGTACCCCTTTGGATCCCTACATTTGTATCTTTGGGGTGAATACCAAGTAGTACAATTGCTGGGTTGTATGGTAGCTCTATATTCAGCTTTTTGAGGAGCCTCCATAC
>NW_027947559.1:0-216 GCF_054177405.1 Leptonychotes weddellii | reverse complement strand
GAGCTTTCTAAAGAAGATAGATGGGGTTACCCTTCCATCTGCAGTTTAACCAGCATGTACTTGCCTAGAACCAGACAGGAGACCCTGGGTCTAAGCTCACTGATTTTATAAGAGATAAAGTGTCTGATCCTTTAAAATATTTCATGAGAATTACTAATGTGGAGGGTCCTATAAGAAATCAAATTTGGGTCAGAAATAGATACAATGAAACAGCCT
>NW_027947558.1:0-216 GCF_054177405.1 Leptonychotes weddellii | reverse complement strand
TCTCTGTCTCTCTCATTCTCTCTGTCTCTCTCATTCTCTCTGTCTCAAATAAATAAATAAAATCTTTAAAAAAAAAAAAAAAAAAGAAGTCAATGTGGCAATGGGTAATGTCCCAAGGGTATACCGGGTGCCTTCTGAGCTTCCCATCCTTTTTCTCTCCAACTACTGTATAACATTTCTCCAAATCCATCCAGCTTTCTGAGACTGCCCTGGGCT
>NW_027947557.1:0-1244 GCF_054177405.1 Leptonychotes weddellii | reverse complement strand
TTTCTCAGCTTCTTTATTTTCCATCATTTGGTCTTCTATATTACTGATTCTCTCTTCTGCCTCATTTATCCTAGCAGTTAACACCCCCATTTTTGATTGCACCTCATTAATAGCCTTTTTGATTTCTACTTGGTTAGATTTTAGTTCTTTTACTTCTCCAGAAAGGGTTTCTCTAATAACTTCCATATTTTTTTCAAGCCCAGCTAGTATCTTTAAAGTGATGATTCTGAACTCTAGATCTGACATCGTACTAATGTCCATATTGAGTAGGTCCCTGGCAGTCGGTACTACCTCTTGTTCTTTTTGTTGAGGTGATTTTTTCCGTCTTGTCATTTTGTGCAGAGGAGAATAGATTAATGAGAGAACAAAATGCTAGCAGAGTAACAACGTCCCCAGAAAATATACTCTAAACAAATCAGAAAAGACCTGAATTAGTGGAAAAAGAAACGGAAAGAGAGAAAAAAGAAAAAGAAAAAGATAAAGATAAAAAGAAACAAAAAAAACAAAACAGAACAATAACAACAAAAAAAACCAGAATGTGATCAAATATGATCAGGCTGGTGTATAGATCAGAGCCACACCCTAGATTTGGGGTGTATTTTGGTCTTTTAGAAGAAAGTGCCTCCCAAAATTTTAAAGAAAGAAAAACTTATATATGTACAAAAATAAGGGTTGATATGATGAAGGGATGGAATATGACTGTAAAGATGGAAATTATAAAAAATTTTATAAAAGGAATTGATAAGTTGTTTGAAAAAAGAAAGAAGAGGATTTAAAAAAAGAAAAAAGAAAAAAAAAGGGAGAGAATGTGATCAGGCAGGGGAGTAGAAAAAACTATATACTAGAGATTTAGGGTATATTTTAATCTGTTAGAAGATAACTATCTCAAAATTTTAAAGAGAGAACAACTTATATATATATGCCAAAAATACGGGTAACTACTATGAAGGGATAGAATATGACTCTAAAAATGAAAAATAAAAATGTTTTTTTAAAAAAAGGGATTGATAAGATGTTGCTTGAAAAAGGGAAAAAGAGAAACTAAAAAAAAAGAAAAAAAGACAGTTAAAAAAAATTGACTTTGAAAAACTAAAGAATCATGGTAAAAAAGCCATGAATTCTATGTGCAGTATTCCCCTAGCGCTGGAGTTCTGCCATTCTCATTGATCGGTAAACTTGGTCTTGGCTGGCTGTTCTCGCTGATCTTCTGGGGAGGGGCCTGTTGCCGTGGTTTCCAAATGTCT
>NW_027947556.1:0-216 GCF_054177405.1 Leptonychotes weddellii | reverse complement strand
GGCCTGGGACTCCTCCAGAACCTGAAGCCCCAGCCCCAGTTCTCTACCTTCCTAGGGATACCGTCATAAAACAGACATGCTAGGAGTGAGTGTCCTAGTCCAAAGTACTAAAGTGGGTGTCTTAGGCATCACACATTCATGCACTCATTCATTCATTCATTCAGTCAGTCAGTCAGTCATTCAATAAGTCAGTCAGTTCGTACTCAGGAAGGTCTT
>NW_027947555.1:0-216 GCF_054177405.1 Leptonychotes weddellii | reverse complement strand
TTCCAGGGAAAGGTAATAAATAGGTCAGTGAGAGTGGAAATGAGGGTCCAAATCAAGGGGACTTGACAGAAGGGAGAAGAAAAATCGCAGGCTGTTGGGTGCCTGGGTGGCTCAGCTGGTTAAGTGTTTCCCTCTGGCCTTCCCGTCCACTTGTGCTCTTTCTCATTCATTCAATCTCTCTCAAATCTTTTTTTTTTTTTAAGATTTTATTTATTT
>NW_027947554.1:0-216 GCF_054177405.1 Leptonychotes weddellii | reverse complement strand
GTCAGTTGTGTCAAATAATGCTGAGAAGTCAATTAAGATAAGGATAGAGGAAACCATCATTGGATCTGGCAAAATGAAAACATTTGGTGAACTTAATAAAGGCAGTCTTAGTGTAGTGGTAGCAAAGAATGCAGGATTAAAGTGGATTGAGGAGAGAATGCGAGATGAGGAAATGATGGGAAAACACAATGTCACTTCTATAATATGTGGTTTTAT
>NW_027947553.1:0-216 GCF_054177405.1 Leptonychotes weddellii | reverse complement strand
GTACCGGGCACCCCACCCAAGCACTTTACCTATATTATCTGCCACGGGTGTTCCTTACGAGTCTCCTAAATCATGAGGTTGGTACCACCATTACCTGCATTTACGTGTGCAACACTCAGGCAGAGAGAGCGCTAGTGATTTTATGTGTGCAACACTCAGGCAGAGAGAGCGCTAGTGATTTTATGTGTGCAACACTCAGAGAGAGCGCTAGTGATT
>NW_027947552.1:0-216 GCF_054177405.1 Leptonychotes weddellii | reverse complement strand
CTCTCAGAGCCGCGTGTTCTCCTGCCCGCTGGGGAGGCTCCAACATCTGCTCCCGATGTCGATGGCTCTTCAGGGAGCGAGTTCTGGGACGCTTCCTCCAGCAACCGGGCTCCATGGGAGAGAGATCACTGTCTGGCTGGAGGACAATTTTCATATTACAGCTTTAAAGACTCATAGTTTTGTTTTGTTTTGTTTTTTTTATACAGTCATGTCCAT
>NW_027947551.1:0-216 GCF_054177405.1 Leptonychotes weddellii | reverse complement strand
GGGTGGGAGGATGGGTTGGCCTGGTGGTGGGTGTTGAGGAGGGCACGTTCTGCATGGAGCACTGGGTGTTGTGCACGAATAATGAATCATGGAACACTTCATCTAGAACAAATGATGTAATGTATGGGGATTAACATAAGAATTAAAAAAAAAAAAAAAAAAGAGTAAACGAGTCCAAAAAGAATATGCAACTGAGACAGAATCTGGCCTGCAAAG
>NW_027947550.1:0-216 GCF_054177405.1 Leptonychotes weddellii | reverse complement strand
GCATGCGGACCAGGACTCTACACCTGCCGTGCGGGGCCCAGGTGGCCTGCCTGCCCAACAGCACGGGGCAGCGTGCTGGCTTCGCCCTTCCAGCCCTGCAGACCCCTGGGCGGTGACCCCCAGTTCCCTCGGTGACCCTCGACTCCCTTCCTGACAACGGACTCCCTTGGTGACCTCCTGTGGTGACGCCTCTCCCAGAGCCGCCCGGCCGGTCCT
>NW_027947549.1:0-216 GCF_054177405.1 Leptonychotes weddellii | reverse complement strand
TTTTTTTTTTTTTTTTAAAGATTTATTTATTTATTTGAGAGAGAGGAGAGCACGGGGAAAGGGGGGAGGGAGAGGGAGAGAGTCTCAAGCTAACTCTGCTGGGTGCGAAGCCCCAGGAGGGGCTGGATCTCTCACTACCAGACATCACGACCTGAGCTGAAACGAAGAGTCGGATGCTTAACCAACTGCGCCACCTAGGTGCCCCTCTCCAACTTA
>NW_027947548.1:0-216 GCF_054177405.1 Leptonychotes weddellii | reverse complement strand
GAATTCTTCCTTAGAGCGAGCCCAAGTCGACTTCCCTATAAATCCTCCCCATTTAACAACAAATACAATAGTTACTAGGCTGCATCTGAGAGGTAAATGGTCAACAGTCAGTGTGACTAGAGTTAGTATCAATTGTTTGCTTTGCATGACCTACCCTTGTTTTTATAGCTTTTCTCTTTATCTATGGTGACTCTCCTGTTTACAAACAATGATGCT
>NW_027947547.1:0-216 GCF_054177405.1 Leptonychotes weddellii | reverse complement strand
TTCCCTCCATTGAATTTCCATGGTGTCTTTGCCAAAAGTCAATTTCTGGTGTATGTGTGTGTCTGTTTCTCTAACCTGCTCCACTGATACATTGTCTACCTTTATGTAAATACCACACCATCCTGATTACTGTAAGTTTTATAGTTCTGATATCAGGTAGTACATCATCTAATTTTGCTCTTATTAAAAATGATTGTTTGGGCGCCTGGGTGGCTC
>NW_027947546.1:0-1244 GCF_054177405.1 Leptonychotes weddellii | reverse complement strand
GAGAGAGAGAGAATCTTTAAGCAGACTCTGTGCTGAGTGTGGAGCCCAACATGGGGCTCGATCCCACGACCCTGAGATCCTGACCTGAGCCGAAATCAAGTGTTGGACGCTTAACCGACTGTATCACCCAGATGTCCCACAGTCTGTTTTAAAGTATATTTTGTGGAGGGGGGGAAATATGGCGGAGGAGTAGGGGACCCTATTTCAACTGGTCCCCGGAATTGAGCTGGATATCTACCAGACCACTCTGAGCACCCATGAAACCAGCCTGAGATGTAAGACGATCTGGATCTCTACAAACAGAATATCGCAGTCGGTTGGTTTCGAGGTACAAAGCGGGGAGCCGTGATTCCACGGGCAGATATCGGAGGATAAACAGCAGTGGGAGGGAGCCTGGCCGTGGGGATCCTACACCACTGGTGAGTGACAGCCTCACGCGCTGGGGACAGGCACAGACTCGCAGACCAGTAGCGGTGGGGAAAGGACTTTAGGGCTGCCCCTGGGATGGAAACCCGGAGCGGCGGGGTCGCCCGTGTGGTTTTAGAAGCACAAAGGGTAGAGAGGAGCTCCGACCTGGAGGCAGGACTGGGAGCGCTGGGAAGGGGCGCACCACCCAGGACGCTGCAGTTTATAGCAGCACAGACAGAAACGGAGACAGTGTGGCCTGGAGAGCTCACTGAAGAACAGACTGCAGTCTCTCTGCTCTGAGGCAGAGGGTTGGAAACGGTCTCTTCTGCTCTAACTCACGGAAGAGACACAGAAAGCCACCAAGGAAAGCTGCCAGAGAACAAAAGCCCCAAAAACTGACTCCCACTGAGCCCATGCCCCGCCACAGGGGTGCAGGGCAACTCCACCCAAACAGCGTTGCCTGAGTAACAGCGTGGCAGGCCCCTCCCCCAGAAGACAGGCTGGGAAAACAAGAGACCAGCAACCCTAAGGTCCCAAGAAAACAGGTGCATCTTGCTCGGGTTCTGGTCAATAATTTGGACTCTATACATTCCCTCAAACACCCATCAACAGAATGACTAGGAACAGGAGCCCCCAAAATAGAAGAGACTCAGAGATTATGACTTATGCTGCAGATTGACAAATGGATGCAGATATAACCAAGATGTCGGAGATGGAATTCAGGCTAGCAATTGTGAAGACAATGGCTAGAATGGAGAAATCAATTAATGGCAACATGGAGTCTCTAAGGGCAGAAATAAAAGGTGAATTGGCAGAACTTAAAAATGCTATCAATG
>NW_027947545.1:0-216 GCF_054177405.1 Leptonychotes weddellii | reverse complement strand
ATTTTGTGCTCCGTGGTTCTATCACTTGCCAGAAGCGGCCGACGGAGGCCCCTCCCCCGCCGTCTATCCTCCCGAATATCGCCTCGGATTCACTTCTCCGCACGTCCTACCTTCCAGAAAGTGGTCGCTTTTCTGATGAGAGAGTTGTTGCTCTTCTTTTCTTCGATCTCCTGTTGGGTTTGTAGGTGTTCAGAATGGTTTGATCCCTATCCAGCT
>NW_027947544.1:0-216 GCF_054177405.1 Leptonychotes weddellii | reverse complement strand
GCATCTCTGGAAAACTCCTGGTCTGACTCAACTCAAGGCCAAGGCAGCTGCAGACTGGTCCACTAACAGGGACCAAGCACTGCCCACACAGGCAAACAGAGCCACTTCAGACAGCTGGACTAAATGCAAAAGTGGCTCAGCCACAACAGTAGGGCACATGCAACACACAAAGGAGACACTCCTAAAGAGCCAAGTTCTGATAAACAGGGAACACTG
>NW_027947543.1:0-216 GCF_054177405.1 Leptonychotes weddellii | reverse complement strand
GCCTGTCCACACCTGTCCGTCCAGCTGGACAGCCATCAGAGGAAGGCAATTCCTTCCAGCAGCTTCCTTGTGGCTAGGCTGCTCCGAGATCATCAGTCTCCACTCCGGGGCCGGGACAGTCAAGACTGAGAAGTGTTGAGTCACAGTGAATCAAGTCCCGTGACGGGGCTCACCCAGGGGCTGTGACGTGTCCTCCCATGTACCAGCCATAAGTGG
>NW_027947542.1:0-216 GCF_054177405.1 Leptonychotes weddellii | reverse complement strand
GGATGAAAGTTTTCTTGGAACTCAAGTACGTAGTTAGCAAGCAGGAATAGCCAGTGGTAGCTGGTAAGCCAAGTTGGGATGACAGTAATCGGTTTGTTATCTTGATAGAGTGAAGTTGTGTGTGCATCTCTAAAATGGCAGATCCGACCAAAGAAGGCAAACCTGAGATACTTGGGAGAAGGACTCCATATTACTTAGGGACAGAAATCAGGGGTG
>NW_027947541.1:0-216 GCF_054177405.1 Leptonychotes weddellii | reverse complement strand
TATATAATATATAGATATAAAATGAAACATTACTCAGCTATCAAAAAAATGAAATCTTGCCATTTGCAATGACGTGGATCGAACTAGAGGTTATTATGCTAAGTGAAATAGGTCAATCAGAGAAAAACAATTATCATACGATTTCACTCATATGTGGAATTTTAGAAACGAAACAGGATATATGGGAAGAGAGGACAAAATAAAACCAGACAAAAT
>NW_027947540.1:0-216 GCF_054177405.1 Leptonychotes weddellii | reverse complement strand
ACTTAACTGACTCACCCAGGTGCCCCTAAATCTTTCATCTTTTTTTATGTAAGCATTTATAGCTACATATTTCCTCCTTAGCACTGTTTATGCTGCATCACATACATTTTGGAATGCTGTAGTTTTGCTTTTATTTGTCTCAAAATATTTCATAACTTCCCTTAAGATTTCTTCTTTGGGGGCGCCTGGGTGGCTCAGTCGTTGAGCGTCTGCCTT
>NW_027947539.1:0-216 GCF_054177405.1 Leptonychotes weddellii | reverse complement strand
GGGGGGGGGCCGCCCAGGGGGTGACTGGGTGATAGACACTGGGGAGGGTATGTGCTCTGGTAAGCGCTGTGAATTGTGCAAGACTGTTGAATCTCAGATCTGTACCTCTGAAACAAATAATGCAATACATGTTTAAAAAAAAAGAAGAAGATAGTAGGAAGGGAAAAATTGAAGGTGGGGAAATCAGAGGGGGAGATGAACTATGAAAGACTATGG
>NW_027947538.1:0-216 GCF_054177405.1 Leptonychotes weddellii | reverse complement strand
TTATTCAAAATCCATACGAAACAATTGAACAATAAAACTGTCAGCCTCACTGTCTCTTTCAGCAGGAAACATGATCACCCCTGAAATTGAGCCTCCTCCCTCCTTCCCTCTCTCCCTCCCTTGTACCCTTCCTTCCATAAATATTTTTGTGAGCACCTACTATGTGCCAGGACTCGTGCTAAGTTCAGATTTCCCTTTCCTTATGATTCTCTCCTG
>NW_027947537.1:0-216 GCF_054177405.1 Leptonychotes weddellii | reverse complement strand
TTTTTTTAAAGATTTTATTTATTTATTTATTTGAGAGAGAGAGAATGAGAGACAGAGAGCATGAGAGGGAGGAGGGTCAGAGGGAGAAGCAGACTCCCTGCCGAGCAGGGAGCCCGATGCGGGACTCGATCCCGGGACTCCAGGATCATGACCTGAGCCGAAGGCAGTCGCTTAACCAACTGAGCCACCCAGGCGCCCCAAGCACATCACAAATAT
>NW_027947536.1:0-216 GCF_054177405.1 Leptonychotes weddellii | reverse complement strand
TTTTTTTTTTTTTTTTTTTTTTATTATTTTTTTTAAGATTTTATTTATTTGAGAGAGAGCATGAGATGGGGGAGGGTCAGAGGGAGAAGCAGACTCCCTGCTGAGCAGGGAGCCCGATGCGGGACTCGATCCAGGGACTCCAGGATCATGACCTGAGCCGAAGGCAGTCGCTTAACCAACTGAGCCACCCAGGCGCCCCTCACACTTCCTGATTTT
>NW_027947535.1:0-1245 GCF_054177405.1 Leptonychotes weddellii | reverse complement strand
CCTTTCTGGCTTCTGATTCCCTGTATGTTGGGAGGACCGCAGTGCCACCTCCTGGGGTGTGGGGTTACCAGCGCGGCCCCCGTGAGGACAGAACAGCGCCTGGCATGTGCTGGGCGACCGAGGGCTGGTGTGCCTGAGCGGGACCGGCAGGAGGCTGGTTCAGGCTTCCTGGGACTGACGGGCAAGGAGTCCACCTGGCGGCAACGGTCAGACCCAGCCCGCCGCACAAGGGCCGGATGTGGTCTATAGACGATGGGCACTCGATGGGTTTCCCACCGTCCGCGGGTCCATGCACCGACCCCGCTAACCTGCCCTGGTCTCTGACCAGCAGTTTGACAAAAACAGAGCCAGGACGTGCCCCGAGGCCTGGCTAGGGGTTCCAGCACTGACTGGGTCAGCCGTGGCCGCCGGGGGGCGAAAACAGAAGTGGGTTCCTCCAGCATCAAGGGGCCTGCCCCCGATTCGGCCGGCCCGGCGGCTTCTCTTCCCTCCAGCCCCCAGGAGCAGCTGCGATGACATTGGCCCTGTCCGGGGCCCCCTGCCGGCAGCTAGGGCTGCCACCTGGCCTGACGTCAGCCGGCGACTTCTCACACCCCTACACGCAGCCTGACTCCAAAGCATTGTCCCGCAGGAGGGCGAAGGTCGGAGAGGCCAGCTTCAGAGGCCGCATTCCGGAGTGTTCTAGAACACGGGCGTGCGGGGGAACAGGGCCGGCCCAAGCAGAGTGGAAGTGCCAGCCAGGACCTGGGACCCAGGCCCATGCGCCCGGCCCCTTCCCACAGCTGTTAGCCCCAGGCTGCACGCCCCCCGAGACCGGGTGTCCAGCCCCCACTTCGCTGCAGGAGGCAAACACAGAAAGCCCCGAAGTCCTCAGTGGGCCAGTGTTGCGCGGCCGGCCACCCCGCGAGCACAGCAGGATGCTGCCCTGCAGGCCTGGTCAGGAGCCCCAGCGGGTCCCGTGGTCGGCTAAGGCTGAACACCCAGGAGCCCTGACTTGAGACTGGTTTAATCCTGTTAACCCGACATGCCCTGAACACGTGCCAACTCCACCGCCTCTCCCTCCTTCCTCATAGAAGCGCTTACTTATCCGGAACCACTGGTCTGGGGAGCTTATTAAAACCCTGGGGTCTGGGCCATCACGCGTCTGCAAACCCGGGTCCCAGGGTGGACCCTGACTTCCTGAAGCCAACGGCCGGGCAGCTGCCCCAGAGCCACTGACAAGGGGCCGGCCATGCCCACATCCCC
>NW_027947534.1:0-216 GCF_054177405.1 Leptonychotes weddellii | reverse complement strand
GAGAGTTTATGTCTCTCTTTTTTTAAGATTGTATTTATTTATTTGACACAGAGAGAGAGAGAGCACAAGCAGGGGGAGTAGCAGAAGGAGAGGGAGAAGGAGGGTCCCTGCTGAGCAAGAAGCCAGGTGCGGGGCTCCATCCCAGGACCCTGGGATCATGACCTGAGCCAAAGGCAGACGCTTAACAGACTGAGCCACCCGGGGGTCCCTAGAGAG
>NW_027947533.1:0-216 GCF_054177405.1 Leptonychotes weddellii | reverse complement strand
GGGCCAGGGCTGCCCTGTGAGGCCTGCCCCAGTCCCCCGGGGACTTGACACTTGAAGAAGTGAGCACCCTCCTCATGGCCTCATGGCAGCTCCAGGCCAGACTGCAGGCCCCAACCCTGTGTCTGCCCCGTGCAAGCCAGGTGACTCTGGACATTGTCAAGCAGCCTTGGGGGTCAGTTGCCTCATCTGTAAAACAGAGGTGATGCTAATGTCATC
>NW_027947532.1:0-216 GCF_054177405.1 Leptonychotes weddellii | reverse complement strand
CAAAGAGTTTCCAAGGTAGACTGTGCTTAAAAAAACAAGACAATATAGATATTCAGAGCTGGAAGAGGTCCTGTCCAAGTATGCTGGGTATGTCTAACTATGTTTTTAAAGCCTTGCTTGAAGCTCCTGGCTCTGATGCACCTGTCCAGCTCACACCATGCATATTTTAAATTTGTCTTAAGAATTTACAAAACTGGGCGCCTGGGTGGCTCAGTT
>NW_027947531.1:0-216 GCF_054177405.1 Leptonychotes weddellii | reverse complement strand
CTTGCCCCCTTTCCTGGCCATTTCTCAGGGTGGGGTTTGCAGGGAGCAGCCTGAGGGATGAGGTCACCTCTCGCCCCAGACAAAGAGCAGGCTTGCTCTAAGAGAGGTGCCTCCCTAAACTCCGTGTTCCCTGGCCATGACCTACACCATTCTCACCACCCTGTCCCCAGCTTTTCTTGTGAGCACATGGGGAGACCAGTGAAGAACTTGCAAATG
>NW_027947530.1:0-216 GCF_054177405.1 Leptonychotes weddellii | reverse complement strand
TGCTATTTTTCTTTTTTCTTTTTTTTTTTTTTAAGATTTTATTTATTTATTTGAGAGAGAGAGAATGAGAGACAGAGAGCATGAGAGGGAGGAGGGTCAGAGGGAGAAGCAGACTCCCTGCCGAGCAGGGAGCCCGATGCGGGACTCGATCCTGGGACTCCAGGATCATGACCTGAGCCGAAGGCAGTCGCTTAACCAACTGAGCCACCCAGGCAC
>NW_027947529.1:0-216 GCF_054177405.1 Leptonychotes weddellii | reverse complement strand
GGTGGGTATTGAGGAGCGCACATTCTGCATGGAGCACTGGGTGTTATGCACAAACAATGAATCATGGAACACTTCATCTAAAATTAATGATGTAATGTATGGGGATTAACATAAGAATAAAAAAAATGTATGAAAACTGCTTTTTAAATCATCTATATATATACATATACACATATGTATGAATATGTACATATACAAATATTTATATATTTATAT
>NW_027947528.1:0-216 GCF_054177405.1 Leptonychotes weddellii | reverse complement strand
CCTCAGTTAGGGTAGCGCTGAGCTCTTCCACACCCCACGCCTCACTCCCAGGCCAGCCTGGGATGCCCGCCTCACCTGCCCCATGCTGTCCCTGTCCTCAACTGCCCCCTCGGTCCCCAACACTGAGTCTTCTGGGGACCCAGACCTGCAGCTCCTCACTCAGGCCCTGTCTTGGTGCCCCTCCCCCCGAAAGCATCCTCCACAGGCCCTGTCCTG
>NW_027947527.1:0-216 GCF_054177405.1 Leptonychotes weddellii | reverse complement strand
TTCTCTATCCATGACCTCGGGCTGTTGATCCAAGTGGACTGTGTAATCTCTAGGTCTTGAAAGTAATAAACCTTTATTTTTCAAAGTTTCCTGTGTTGTTCCTGAAGTGTGTCTTGCAGTCATAATAAGAACCACAAGGGCGAGTCTCACCACAACATTCGTTATGGGGAGGCTGAGACGTGCACAAAACATGAACCTCCGTCCCTGAAGGGAGAA
>NW_027947526.1:0-216 GCF_054177405.1 Leptonychotes weddellii | reverse complement strand
TTGTATTGTATATGTAGGTGTGTGTGTGTGTGTGTGTGTGCTGTTAAAAAGATGTATCTTGAAAAAGTCCTAAGCTAGTGAGTGACTCCACTAGCCCACTTTTTTTTTCTCTAGCCCACTTTTTTTTTTCTCTATTTATTTTTAATGTAGTGTTCCATGATTCATTGTTTGCGTATAACATCCAGTGCTCAATTCAGTATGTGCCCTCTTTAATAC
>NW_027947525.1:0-216 GCF_054177405.1 Leptonychotes weddellii | reverse complement strand
GCATCTCTGGAAAACTCCTGGTCTGACTCAACTCAAGGCCAAGGCAGCTGCAGACTGGTCCACTAACAGGGACCAAGCACTGCCCACACAGGCAAACAGAGCCACTTCAGACAGCTGGACTAAATGCAAAAGTGGCTCAGCCACAACAGTAGGGCACATGCAACACACAAAGGAGACACTCCTAAAGAGCCAAGTTCTGGTGAACAGGGAACACTG
>NW_027947524.1:0-1245 GCF_054177405.1 Leptonychotes weddellii | reverse complement strand
CATCTATTCATATCTTTGTTCATTTTTTAATTGAGTTGTTTCTCTTTTTATCATTGAGTTATAAGAGTTTTTTATATATTCTAGATAGGAGTCCCTGATCAGATATATAATTTGCAAATGTTTTCTTCCATCCTATGTGTTGACTTTTCACTTTTTTTTTTTTAAGATTTTATTTATTTATTTGACAGAGAGAGACACAGCAAGAGAAGGAACACAAGCAGGGGGAGTGGGAGAGGGAGAAGCGGGCTCCCCACTGAGCAGGGAGCCCGATGCGGGGCTCCATCCCAGGACCCTGGGATCATGACCTGAGCCGACGGCAGACGCTTAACGACTGAGCCACCCAGGCGCCCCAACTTTTCACTTTTTTGATGCTGTCCTTTGAAGCAGAAAAGCTTTTAATTTTGATGAAGTCTAAGATATCAATTTTTTCTTTTGTTGCTTGTGCTTTGGGTGTCATATCTAAGAAAGCATTGCCTCATCCAGGGTCATGAAGATTGATGCCTATGTTTCTTCTAACAGTCTTACAGTTGTCCCTCTTACATTTCGATCTTTAGTCCGTTTTTAGTTATTTTTTGTAAAAGCATGGGTTTTGAGGTCACACAAATTAGGTGTTATAGTCTGGGTCTTCTGAGAAGCAGACACCAAGATGGAGTTAAACGTGCAAGGATTTTATCGGGGACGTGACTTTGAGAGAAAATGCTGGGGAAGCAGTCAGAGCACAATGCAAGTGTGTCCTCAAGCAAAGAGAAGGAAGGAAGTTCAGGCAGAGTGTCATCTAAGGCTGCCGTTCACTCTGAGAAAGGTTTGGCGAGGAGGTCTGTGAGCCAGTCCCCCGCCAGAGGAGTCCCGGGTCTTCCAGGAAAAAAGCCTGCCTTAGTATCCCTGCCGCATTTAGTAACTGGCTGCGAGCAGCCCAGTGGAAAGCCGGGCTCAATGGAGACATGGCAATGGACTTCAGAGCACAGCAGCGGGGGCCTTTGGTCACTTAAGCTCCCCGAAGGCCACATTTTACAGTTGCTACACTCAAGTTTGAATCCAGCCCTGTCACTCATTATGTTACATGAGTGAAAATGTTATTTAGCCTTTCTGGGTTTTCGGTTTTATCGATAAAGCATCGGCTTCCTTGCCTGCCACTTAGAAATCAGTGGATAATAATAACTTTGATGACATCGTGTATTAAAATATGTATATCTATTAATATATAAAACGAGGTAAATCAATTGGACAAAGATTAAGTCTAAATTT
>NW_027947523.1:0-216 GCF_054177405.1 Leptonychotes weddellii | reverse complement strand
GGACCTGAGCCGAAGGCAGACGCTTAACTGACTGAGCCACCCAGGCACCCCCCAACTGTTTTCTATTAAGCCAAACCCTAAAGAGATGTTTAAAAATTTAGAAACTGGGCACCTGGGTGGCTCAGTTGGTTAAGCGACTGCCTTCGGCTCAGGTCATGATCCTGGGGTCCCGGGATCGAGTCCTGCATCGGGCTCCCTGCTCAGCAGGGAGTCTGC
>NW_027947522.1:0-216 GCF_054177405.1 Leptonychotes weddellii | reverse complement strand
TTATCTCAGCTCTCAGACTCTAAACAAGTGATCTTTTCCCAATTTTGTGTCACATTTTTTACATTTTGGGGCTCACGGTTGGTGGTTTTGCTGTTTAAAATGGTCCCCAAGCACAGTGCTGAAGGGCTGTCTAGTGCTCCTGAGCCCAAGAAGGCTGCCATGTGCCTTGTGGAGAAAAGGTAGGTGTTGGCTAAGATTCATTCAGGCATGAGTTAT
>NW_027947521.1:0-216 GCF_054177405.1 Leptonychotes weddellii | reverse complement strand
CGGGGTGCACGTACCCTTTCGGATCCCTACTTTTGTATCTTTGGGGTAAATACCCAGTAGTGCAATTGCTGGATCATATGGTAGCTCTATTTTCAACTTTTTGAGGAACCTCCATACTGTTTTCCAGAGTGGCTAGTGTGCTATGATTCTTAATTGAAAAGAGCAAATGGCCAAATAGCATGATCCCAGATCTTTTTTCCTTTAATGAATATGTAT
>NW_027947520.1:0-216 GCF_054177405.1 Leptonychotes weddellii | reverse complement strand
TTCATTGTTTGCATATAACACCCAGTTCTCCATGCAGTATGTGCCCTCTTTAATACCCATCACCGTGCTAACCCATCCTACCATCCCCTCCCCTCTAGAACCCTCAGTTTGTTTTTCAAAGTCCATCGTCTCTCATGGTTCATCTCCTCCTCCAATTTCCCCCACTTCATTCTTCCCCTCCTGCTATCTTCTTCTTCTTCTTTTTTTTTTTTTTAA
>NW_027947519.1:0-216 GCF_054177405.1 Leptonychotes weddellii | reverse complement strand
TCCTTCAGTGAGTGTGTGTTTTTCAGGGGAGTTTGTGTGGAAGAGTCACACATGGGTCCGGGAGTTAATCTCAGAGAGGTGGAAGAATTTCACCAGCCCCGTGGATGCCGCATTCCGCCGTGGTCACAACAGTGTCTTCCTGATCAAGGTACTGCTGGGCCGAGGTCAGGGCTGGGCCAGGAAGTGCTGGAATGGACACGAGAGACCCTCCCTCAG
>NW_027947518.1:0-216 GCF_054177405.1 Leptonychotes weddellii | reverse complement strand
CTCAGCCCAGGAGGAGAGTGAGAGGCATCGGATGGAAGCAGCAGGAAGGGTTCTCCTGCCTCAGTTTACTTGCTGCATGACCTTGAGCGAGTGTCCCAACCTCCCGAGCCTCACGTCCGCATCTGGAATATGGGTGCACGCCAGTGCACGGGACAAGGTGGCGGGAGGATTTACTGAAGCAACGCTGGAGTGGTCAGCACGGTGCCTGGCACACGG
>NW_027947517.1:0-216 GCF_054177405.1 Leptonychotes weddellii | reverse complement strand
TAGCAAATGTGCTGCTGGCAACAGGTTATAATCACACCTGGTACTGTTTGTTCAGCTGCTGCTTCTCACAAGCTCTAAGCCCTGCCAGATATTGTCTTCTTTTTGAGGCAGCCTGGAAGGCAGGGCATGGTAAGGAGTCTTCTTGCTGCTTCACAGATAGAGAAGTGAAGGCCCACTGGACTCAGTGATCACGCAGCGACTGGGACCCTGTGGCCC
>NW_027947516.1:0-216 GCF_054177405.1 Leptonychotes weddellii | reverse complement strand
GCATCTCTGGAAAACTGCTGGTCTGACTCAACTCAAGGCCAAGGCAGCTGCAGACTGGTCCACTAACAGGGACCAAGCACTGCCCACACAGGCAAACAGAGCCACTTCAGACAACTGGACTAAATGCAAAAGTGGCTCAGCCACAACAGTAGGGCACATGCAACACACAAAGGAGACACTCCTAAAGAGCCAAGTTCTGATAAACAGGGAACACTG
>NW_027947515.1:0-216 GCF_054177405.1 Leptonychotes weddellii | reverse complement strand
TCACCAACCAGTATCGGTACTGCAGCCCACAAGAGGTTACCAACCTGCAAGGTGAGGAGGGCGGATCAAGCCGGGTTTTGGGTGGTGCGTGAGGAGGGGTTATCAGCCGTGGTTCTGAGGACTGTTGTGATTTCAGGGAAGCTTCTTTGGATCTGATGCACTGAAGAGCCTAATCCTGCAATTCCTGCAGCAGTAAGTATTCCTGGGAATCTGGGG
>NW_027947514.1:0-216 GCF_054177405.1 Leptonychotes weddellii | reverse complement strand
CCTCAGTTAGGGTAGCACTGAGCTCTTCCACACCCCACGCCTCACTCCCAGGCCAGCCTGGGATGCCCGCCTCACCTGCCCCATGCTGTCCCTGTCCTCAACTGCCCCCTCGGTCCCCAACACTGAGTCTTCTGGGGACCCAGACCTGCAGCTCCTCACTCAGGCCCTGTCTTGGTGCCCCTCCCCCCGAAAGCATCCTCCACAGGCCCTGTCCTG
>NW_027947513.1:0-1245 GCF_054177405.1 Leptonychotes weddellii | reverse complement strand
CTTTCAAGAAGTGTCTCAAGTCTTTGGCCAATTTTTCTGTTGGGTTGTCTGCGTTTTCTTACCGTATGAATTCTTTATTCTGGCTAGCAGTTCTCATCAGATATTTTTAGAACTATTTTCTCCAGCGCAGTGGTTTGGCTTTTTACTCCATAACGTGCCCTGTGCTAAACAGAAGTTCTTACTTTTAATAAAGCCCAGGCTGTCATGTTTGCTCTCCGTGGTTTGTGCTGTCATGTGTCCTATTCAAGAAATCTTTGGTCCGAGGCTGTGAAAATATTCTCTTATATTGTCATCCAGAAACTTTGTTTTAATTTCCACCTTTAACAGTCAGATCTGTAAGTCATTTGGAATTGAGTTTTGTCTATAATATGAGGCATTGTTGCTTTTGTCATGAATCATGGAACCATATATGTGTGGTCTGTTTCTCATTTTCCATGTAGTTTTATGGGCTCTCTTTGTCTACTCCAGTAGTTCCTCCCTGGGGGTAATTTTACCCTCCTCCAGGGGACATTTTGCAATTTCTGGAGACATTTTTTGTTGCTGTGACGCTGTGTGTGTGTGTATGTGTGTGTACTACAGGCACCTAATGGGTAGATACCAGGGATGGCGCGGAACACCCTGCAGGACAGGGGCAGCCCCGTGGAAGTGTCCCCCTCCTCCAGTGTCCCCTCTCCTGAGGTAGGGAGACCTGCACTGTCCCCACATTGGTGCCACACTGTCTGAACTTCTTAGCGTCACCATGTTGCTACTCTTGGTCCTGTGAACCTACCATTTTCTGCATCTTTCCAAGTCTACCATGGCCCTTCTTTTGCTTTTGTTTTTCCACATACATTTTTGAACCAGCTTGTTAGTTTCCAAAAAAAAAAAAAAATCTGGGATTTTGATGAGATTGGATAGAATCTCTAACCCATACATCAGTTTGGGAAAATTGGTATCAGTCCAAAAACAAGTCTTATAATCCATGAATATGATATATCCTTCTGTTTATCTAGCTCTTTTAAATGTTTTGTATTTTTCTTGATAGGTGTCTTGCATAGCTTTTGTTAGATTTATTCCTAGACATTTGATATTCCTACTGATATTGTAAATATTATAAACTCTTTCATTTTAACTTCTAGTTACTCATCACTGGCATAGAAAATGCAGTTGCTTTTGTATATTGGCATGCCCATGGCAATGATGCTGGATTCTCTTAGTGGTTCTATTAGCTTGTCTAATTTTTTTTTGGATTTTCTACATATTAGT
>NW_027947512.1:0-216 GCF_054177405.1 Leptonychotes weddellii | reverse complement strand
CCGTAAGGCATTATACGGGGGTATACATGCAACAGGGAAACTTCACTCAAGGTTCAAATTCCACCTACTCCCAAAGTTCAATTCCTCCAAGATCAAGAATAGCATGCACAGGTGGTTTCTGCTTTGCATCTAGGAAGAATTTACCTTTTTTGCAACCTCCTTGGTCTAAATAGAGAATAATGTATACTCTATTCTCTAAAAGGAAATAGAGCAAAT
>NW_027947511.1:0-216 GCF_054177405.1 Leptonychotes weddellii | reverse complement strand
TGAGAACACAAATGAGCGCAGCGAGGAGCATAGGGAGAGAGAAACTTTAGCAGACTCCTCACTGAGCTCAGAGCCCGACGGGGGGCTCAGCTCAATCTCACGACCTGAGATCTCACCCTGAGATCACGACCTGAGCCAAAACCAAGAGTCTGATGCTTAACTGACTGTGCCACCCAGGGGCCCCGAAGGGAGATACATTTTTATACACCACTGATC
>NW_027947510.1:0-216 GCF_054177405.1 Leptonychotes weddellii | reverse complement strand
TAGCCATTCATCTGTCAATAGACATCTAGGCTCTTTCCATAGTTTGGCTCTTGTGGACATTGCTGCTATAAACATTGGGGTTCACATGCCCCTTTGGATCACTACAGTTGTATCTTTGGGGTAAATATCCTGTAGTGCAATTGCTGGGTCATATGGTAGCTCTATTTTCAACTTTTTGAGGAACCTCCATACTGTTTTCTAGAATGACTGCACCAG
>NW_027947509.1:0-216 GCF_054177405.1 Leptonychotes weddellii | reverse complement strand
TTTATCTCTGGCAATGATTCTAAGAGGCATATATAACAGATTCAAAACACAAACATGAATACATTTCCCTTTATGAGAACTTTGAAAAACTTGATGATCCAGTGGTGCTGGTATATAAGGAGGAGGGACTGTTCTATTTAGTTAAACAAATGAATAGAACCGAGGACAGATAAACAAGTAATAAATGATTTTTTTTTTTTACCTTTTGCCTTTCTC
>NW_027947508.1:0-216 GCF_054177405.1 Leptonychotes weddellii | reverse complement strand
TCAATAGCTGTTCTGGAAATTGCATAAATTAGTTCAACCGTCTTAGTCCTCGTAGTATAATAAAGACTTTTTCTCAAAATTGTAAATTCATTAGTTTCAATCTACGATTGTGCAAGAAAGTTAACTAAATCTTGACAGGTATTAGCATCGAGGCTGGTTTCTTGTCTTGGTATTGGAACTTAACTATGGTCAATTCAGTTTAATCTAAAGTTTCTT
>NW_027947507.1:0-216 GCF_054177405.1 Leptonychotes weddellii | reverse complement strand
TTTCCCATGTTGAGCCTTTTTGGGGACAGACTTTTCACTTAATGTCCTAATTAAGTAATCCCAGTCAAATAGTTGTGGCATTAATCCTTTGGCCCCAGCAGCGCTCCAGGAGGCATATTATCCCTGACTGGATCAGCTTCTGTGCTGCACACTCAGTCGAGAGAAAACACTTATATGAATAGAAGTGGTTCCTCCATTCTTACATACAATTAGCTC
>NW_027947506.1:0-216 GCF_054177405.1 Leptonychotes weddellii | reverse complement strand
GCGGCATCGCGACCGCACAGGTTCTTGCACCCCGTACGTGTGGGGGTGGGGGCACCGAGTCTCCCCGGGGAAGACCTTCAATGTCACCATTCACAGAGCTGATCAAGAGCCCGGTACTTACAGTGATGAGAAGCCGGCTGGGACATCCGCTATGCTAGGAGCAGAATTCTGAAGCTGATCAGACAGAGGGATGGGGGGGGAGAGGGAGGGAGGGGG
>NW_027947505.1:0-216 GCF_054177405.1 Leptonychotes weddellii | reverse complement strand
TTATCATCTTTGCACATTAAGAAAAGAAAAACTGCAAAATGTGAAGGCAAATGGCTTACAAAGAGAACTGAACAAAATAACTTTTTTTTAAATTTTTTTATTGTTCTGTTAATCCCCATACATTACATCATTAGTTTTAGATGTAGTGTTCCATGATTCATTGTTTGTGCATAACACCCAGTGCTCCATGCAGAACGTGGCCTCCTCAATACCCAT
>NW_027947504.1:0-216 GCF_054177405.1 Leptonychotes weddellii | reverse complement strand
GATGGGTGGAAAGAAGTTGGATGGATGGATGGATGGGTGGATGGATGGATGGAAAGAAGGATGCATGGATGAATGGGTGAATGGATGATGGATGGATGGATGGATGAATGGACGGAAAGAAGGATGGATGGATGGAAAGAAGGATGCATGGATGAATGGGTGAATGGATGACGGACAGATGGATGGATGGATGAATGGATGGAAAGAAGGATGGAT
>NW_027947503.1:0-216 GCF_054177405.1 Leptonychotes weddellii | reverse complement strand
TGTGAATCACCTAGAGATCTGATCTCTAGACAGTGCTGGATGTGAATCACCAACAGAGTGGAGCATGAGCCTCCCCCCACCTCATCTTAAATGGCCTCAAGGAGAGTTTTTAAATTTTTTTTTATTTATTTTTTTAAAAGATTTTATTTATTCATTTGAGACAAAGAGATACAGAGAGGGGCACCTGGGTGGCTCAGATGGTTAAGCGTCTGCCTT
>NW_027947502.1:0-1245 GCF_054177405.1 Leptonychotes weddellii | reverse complement strand
AGAGATGGTCTCTCCAATTCCACGTCAGCAAATGGCCCCAGTCTCCTACTCACTCATGCCCCAAACCAAAGTGTCCTCTGGGACTCCTTTCCAGCACACACCCATCTCCCTGGCTTTGCTCCTCACTGCCCAGTCAGCTGATGTCCCTGTGGGGGACTGAGTGAAAGCTAAAATATCCCCTGTATCCCACACTGGTCCTGCTCAGACCTCCTGTGGATTCCAGTACACATGCTCCTCATTCTACCACACCCTCTAGGTCTCCAAGTCTGCATGTCATTCCCTTTCACTAGCTATCTCCCCTGGAGTGCTGTTCCCCATCTCCACGTGCCCTGGCCACTGATGGGTCTCCTTCCACAGATTAGTCCGTGACCCTGTCCCCTCCATCCATCCCCTGAGCTAACACACTGGTCCCAGAAGTCATAGGCATTACTTCCCTTCATCGTGTACTTTCTCCCAGAATGCTACCTCCATAAGCCCAGGGACTGAACCCCTCAATCTAGTCAGTGTCCAGTAGATATTTTGTGCTAACAAATGCATTGTATTTTAGGGCAAACCACATGGGAAGAAACAATCCAACTCAATCTAGTTCTATGCAATATGAAGTAATATTTGTACACTGGCTATTCATCCCAGAGTCCCACACAGAACCACAAATCTTTACTAAGGGCTTGTGCCTTAAAGCATTGTCCTGCTGAGAAGGAGAGAGTACTCCCTGGGACCCGGACTGAGCCTGCTTTGTTGCTGAGGAAACCATGCACTGAAACCAAATGCAGATGAGACCTGGGGCAGATGGAGCCTTAGGACAGCAGGACCATGGTAGGGGTTTGGGGACCAAAGCCACAGTGCTGAGAGACCCATGACCACACAAGTTGGGAACCTTTCAGTCCCTGGATGTTTCACACTCACCTGAAGCATGCCCTGACCGAACGCACCTTACAGCCCATGCTCCTCAGGGCAGCAAGGCTGGTGGGGATGAGGTGGACAATGGTGTCCTCATGTCCCTCATGAGGGTTCTGCAGCCATCCCCAGCTTCTGCATTCTGGGCCACTGCAGGCTTCTGCAGAGGACTACTCTGCATAACCAGCTCATTACGCCTCTGGTCCAGGGGCAGAAGAGCCTGCCAGGTAGGGTGCATCCAGGGCAGCCTGAGCCTCAGGCTGGCTGGCCGTGGGGAATGCAGGACTAGTTGTGCCCAGAGCCCCTCAGCATCACATGGGGACCATGCACAGCACAGCCTCTGGCTTG
>NW_027947501.1:0-12520 GCF_054177405.1 Leptonychotes weddellii | reverse complement strand
ATCACAGACCTGTACCTCTGAAACAAATAATACATTGTATGTTAAAAAAAAAAGAAGATAGTAGGAAGGGAGAAATGAAGGGGTGGAAATCAGAAGGGGAGATGAACCATTAGAGACTATGGACTCTGAGAAACAAACTGAGGGTTCTAGAGGGGAGGGGGGTGGGGGGATGGGTTGGCCTGGTGATGGGTATTAAAGAGGGCACGTACTGAATGGAGCACTGGGTGTTATACGCAATCAATCATGTGACACTACATCAAAAACTAATAATGTAATGTATGGTGATTAACATAACATAATAAAAAAAAAGTAACAGGAAAGTTAAAAAAAAAAAACTTTGCAGATCAACCAATAGATAAATAAATAAATAAAATAAGGTAAGACCAACTTGAAGACTTATGTTCACATGAAACTAAGTAGCATCCTGCTCTGAGAAATTCTAAACTGGGGGATTGTTAAAGTACGTATAAGTGCTAAGATTTTAACTTATTTCTAGCTTGTATAATGTTGCAAATGGTCATCTGTAAAGCTATCCATTCACAGCTTTAATACAATAATAAGTAAGGAATGAATGAAATAAAACACTATGGTACAGACCCAAGAGAATGGGTAATTGATACAATAATGATTATGTGAAGAGGCTAAGCAGCTTATCTTTCAAATGGATTGGTATGAAATTTAAAGATGCATACATCTTATCATACAGTCACCTAAGAAAACAAAGTATTTGTTACTTAACCTAGACTGAGTAAATTAGACAGTATTCTCTTCAATTGCTAAAAGAAAAAAAATCCCTAACAATGTATACATTGGATTTTGACTTACTTACAAAATCAGCCGGGGCTGCAAAAGTAAAACTGTGTCTAGATCAATATCACAGGGTGCCACGTTTACATAAAAGAGGCTGGTAAGAAGAGGAGCACCTCCTCTTCTTGAGCTGAATAAATAGTTACTGATAAAAAAAATCTCTTTTATCAAGATCCAGGAAACTATGATAGCGAAGCACATATGAGCTATAATAGTTTAATAGAAAAAGAATTATTTTTAAAATTTTAGGCAATATCTTTCAAGTCTTCCTTCAGTAAAACTTTTCTTCCTCAAATTTTCAAGGACCATTATAGATATCACTAAATTGTGTTAGAAAAATGTGAAGTATGTAACTACCTAAATGTTCTTTTTGTATGTCTAATTTTTGTCCCTTGCTTCACATAAAAGATAAAAAGGCCTATAAAGTATATTTCTATATTGATCTAGACACAGATCTAGACAACATTCTATAAAGAATGTTGAGTAGTCAACTTAGGGGGGGGAAAACCCATTTGAAACCAATACCTGCACCATGCAGATACCCTATATACAATTAAACCAAAGAATAGTGCAAAAAAGAAGAGAAAGATGTGTGGATAAATTTTCACTTTATAATTGCTCATTGGTGTCCTGTAGTTTTCATAGGCAAGCATGTGGATTAGAATTTCATTCTGCTATTGAAACCATTTTGATTTTCAAGCCCAACAATAAATTCTTCCCACGTTAAATACTAACAGAGACTGAAATATAACTTCACTCTATATTAGAAGCCCACATATTCTTTCTCATATTTAAATGAATGAAATGAGTAAGTATCTAAAGATATTTATAAAAGAAAAATATCAATTCCTACCTCCATTATCTTTTAGATGTAGTGCTATCTTGGTATCATCTGGAAGAGAAATTCAAAGTTATTGTAACAAAAAAAAATTTAATGGTGCATAAATCTGATGACCAGTAATGGTCTACTAATGCCTTAATTATAACATGAATAGATTTCAAAATCTTACTCAGTTAATTTCTAGTGCAATGAGAGCAAAGTGCTAGTTTACATAGGTACTACTAAAATTGCTTACTAAGATTGCAAGATCAAAACTTTAGTAAAGTATTATAAGATTCTTAAGATCTTGAGAAAAGTACACTGTTATAATTTTAACTTAAAATGAACTTATTTTTAATTTTTGAAAATGACTTATTGCAATTAGACTCTATAGTGATGGCCTTCATTATTCATTTTAAAAAATCAAGATGAGGAAATTCTAAATTAATTGGAAAAGTAAAGATCTGTCAATATTTATGAATTTAACTTCAAAAGTTAAATGCCTATCCATTGCTAATAAATATGACCAAAATCATAAATGAAAAGATCTTGCCCATAATGAATAAAATAAACAAATGAACATGCCTTTTTTTTTCTTATTTCAGTGGTTATATTTTATTCTAAAGAGTAGGATTCAAACTGAAGTAATATTTTCACTGGGTAGGATTCAAACTACAGAAATATTCCACAGGCTATAGAACAACACAAAATAATATGGATTAAAATACAACATTGGTTTTAAAAGCGATAAAATGTATTTAACAGCTGTCCTCATCTCATTTTATAACTTTACAGTTAACTTTTTCTAAAAGATATATTTATTGATTTTAGAGAGAGAGCATGAGTAGGGGGGAGGGGCAGAGGGAGAGAGAGAGAGAATCTCCAGCAGACTCCACAATGAGCATGGAGCCTGACTTGGGGCTTGATCCCATGACCCTGAGATCATGACCTGAGCTGAAATCAAGAGTTGGACGCTCAACCAACTGAGCCACCCAGGCGCCCCTCAAGTTAATTTTTAATGTCCAATTAAATTTCAATTAAAAGCAAAAGTTTCAAGTTTAATTTATTGTTCAAATGAAAGCAAGGTTGATGACCATAAATAAGTATGACCATTTTTTCCCCCCAAAGCTCACTCTTGGCCAACTAGTCTCACATTTGTCCCTAGTGGTACCATTCAGAATATATGGTTATATTTTGGCTGATATACGTTCTTCCCCCAATGAGTTGTGCCCATGAATCAATATTCTCTAGTACTTTTGTCTTCCCTGGCAGAGGAAATGGTTTCCAAGACAATTTCTGTGACACACAGTGGCCCTCTATAGATTATAGACCAACATATCTTATTGTCTGTATTTAGATAAATATAAGAACTGCATATAAGTAGAATTATCTATTTTCTCTATATGCATTTTGCCTTTCTCTTCTGTGACTGAAATGTTGAATTCAGTTACAACAAAATTTAGCAATATAAAAGGAAGTCTATATTTCTTTTTTAGGGAGGACAAATAGCCAGAATCATTAGTAAAAGCTAAATCTTAATAAAAGACACTGTACATTAAAAGAATCCCAACATATATTTTTATTCCATAATAATTTTGTCTTTTCCCCTTTAGAAATCCAGTTTGTCAAAGGATAACTTTCCCTCTACAGAGCTACTCCAGTTCATGTCAACACAGTGACTTTCCCTTCTTTCAGAGAAAAAGCAAGAATATCTAGAGTACCTTCTGTGGGCAGGCTGGTGGGCAGCTGGGATGTCACTGCTCTTCTGGTGGTTGTTAGGACCCTGAATTTTGTGGTTGTTGCTTGTACAGTTGTGGTGGTTTGAGAAGAACTTTCCATTGGCTCCGTGTTCTCACACATCTTCTCTTTGGACTAATAAGAGAAACAAATGGGTAAACAATTTAACAGCGATTGATTGTACATGCATTTAAAAAAATCACATCAAAGAAGAGGAATCTGTTATTTTTGTATAGGACATTATTTGTGGGTTATAAGAATTTACAAAGTATAAAAAATAGATGAGAAAAAATTGGATGTAGCAAAGCATTTCCACCTTTAGATATTTGGATTTCATCATTTCTGCAGTTAACCTTTCATATTACTCTTTATCTTGCCCTAAATTTTATATCGATTTATTTATAAGAGACATGATGCCAAGAGGGAGAAGTTCATACAAGAAGAAAAACGTGTGCAAAAAGATAAGATTTAAAACATGGTTAGGTATGTGGAGAAAGAATGCATTTCAAACCGATTATGCTAAATGCTCCATATGACTTTATTGTTTCAAAAATAATCCACCACAGGTTGAGAGAATATTTAAAATTTTTGTTTTCTTTTATGAAATATTGAAAGCCACCCAAGCAAAAGATTGAATGACCCTCCTGTAATCACTTAGCCTATTTCTCCCTAGCAGAGCTAGACTGAAGACACCAGGAAAAGATGCATATTTTATTTTTTATTTATAGCCCACAAAAATAAATCCTATGACCTTCACCAGCAACAATCTCCAACACCCAAACTTTTATGGTTTAGAAGCTGGTGTTTATCCCCACCTCTTTGTTCTTCAAAGGACTCCATCCCTCTGGTAGGTCTTAAGTAGGGGATAGCTAGTCTGTACCTGGGCGGTACTCCTGCTTTTGAAAAGTATTATTATTAAATAAATTCCTTTCTGAAACTTCTCTTGTCATAAATGAAGTACAACGCGCTTATTACTAGTTCAGCAAGAGCTCCTCAGATGGCTTCCTTTTTCACTAATGGGATATGATACAGGTTTCTTCCCCACTTCAACTCCTAATATCCTAGGGGAACAAAGGTTCCCACATTTTCTCAGCCCAGTGGCCTAATGATCTCCTTGCTGACTCCACAACAGTTATCACCCCCGCAGCCTGGACCTCACAGGCAGTTGGAGATACTTTTGTTCTGAGATCATAGTTGTCCTCTTTTCAGTCTTTCCATGTATCTTTTCAGTCAGATTCTGTTTCTCCTTTGACAACGCAGAAAGCCCAAGTACAATATTTTTCTCCCTTCAATCCCCCTTTCCCCCATCACTTCAACCTTTCTTTCCAATTCCTTCAAATATCTTGCCCTGTTTTGTTTGTTTTTCCACCTTTTCAGGAAATCCCCAATACCAAATGAAGTAAAAAAGCCCGTCTTTTCCCTGCCCTGTAACAAAGCTAGGAGAAGCTGGAGAACAATCACACAGCCCCCGACTGGGAGCTCCATACATTTACCTCCTGCGGCCTCAGCAGGCCTTCCGTGCTGCTTGGCAACACTGCCCAGCTTTGCTGGTCTCCTCTCCCACCATCCTCCATATCAGTTTCAAACCTCTCCACTCTACTGAAAACTATAATCCCAAAATGCCTCTCCCAATCTTACCCCATGGGCTCACCTTTTATTTCCTTGATAAGAGTCATCAGCAAGAATTCTCTACATTTCTTTACAAATCAGCATTCTTGCTTGATTCTGTACGGACTTATCCCTCTTTATTTCTGTAATCATGGATGGGCCCCAGTATTTATAGCCATTCTCTCAACCTCTACTCTGGCCCAACTCAACCCACTTTTTCAGGTATCGTAAACTTGCTCATTTAATACATCCCTTTTCTTCAAAATGTTTTCAATCTCAGGTTTTCCACTGCCTTGTTCCCATTAGCACTTAAACACACTCAATCATGTCCAGTCTTATTTTAAACACTCAGTCCTCCTTCTTTTCCACAATGCATCCTGACATTCCCCTACTTTTCCTTCCATTCAGTCATACTTCCATTCAGTCAGAGATTGGTCTGCCTTGGTCTTCACAGACTCCCACTTTCCCCACCTATGGAATTCTTGTTGTTATCCATTACAAGTTAATTGAAATTTCTTATGCTGGTGGTTCTAATATCTTCTTATGCACAAAATCGTCTATATTCTCCATAACTCACAGCATGGGGCAGAGCTGTCCACTTTCTAGTTTTAGGTTCTGTGACACACTCTCTCACCAATTTTCTGATAGTTTTCTACAACTCCTTTATTTCCTGTTATGTGTTGGTAGTTCTTATAGATCTTTCTTGACTAATCTTTTTGCTATATGCATTCTCACTAGCAATTTCCACCATAGCCATGATTTCAATTCACATCTTCATGTCTATTTACATAAATCGATAGCAACAATACACATCTCTCTCATGGATTTCTGACCCAAATATCCATCTATTGACTTAACTTATGCATGTGGGTGTCACAGACATCTCAAACGCAGTAAGTCTCAAATGGAACTCCTCACATATTATTCTCCTCCTGTGTTTCTATTGTCAAAGACCAGTATTAGCAAACAGCTTAATGTTGAACCTAACATCCTGGACTTGTTTAGCTTATAGCAGTAAAGGCAGATTAAAGACTCTAAATGTGCCTCCTTCTGCAAAACAAGTAGATTCTGGATAAAATATGAATTTTAATTTTTTTTAAAGATTTTATTTATTTATTTAAGAGAGAGAGAGAGCACAAGAGGGGGGTAGGGTCAGAGGGAGAAGCAGACTCCCCGCCGAGCAGGGAGCCCCATGCGGGACTCGATCCTGGGACTCTGGGATCATGACCTGAGCCGAAGGCAGTTGCTTAACCAACTGAGCCACCCAGGCACCCAAAATATGAATTTTAAAGCATTACTAGAATTTGCAGGAAGCAAAGAAAATCTCCAAGGGCACCTTTCTATTGTCTCTCCCCCAAAACAAAACAAAGCAAAAGCTGTGTGCTGTGGAGTAGGAGTCATATACATTAAGCCAGGTAAAAACGCAGGATTTGCCCAGAGGGCAAGGAATGTTAAAAATCAATATTTCTTCAAGGACATCAAGCCTTGTGCCAGCAGTAGATGGGGAGATAAACCTAAACCTCTCCTCTCCATATGAAATAGGGACATATGGTATCCCCTAAAATTCTCAGTTTCTCATCATCAAATTCTTTGGTGGAAAGTACCATCTACTTAGGTCCTTGGGATTCCCATGGAATAGGATCAAATAAAAATGCAATTCTAATTAAAGGACACAAAAAGAAACACAAAAAGAAAAAGAACACTGACAAAGTCAGCAAAAACAATGAACAACATATTTAAACTACCAAAATCTTTAGATATTGTGATCATCCAATGTAAGATACACAAAAAAGTTATATATGAAATATTTAAAGAAATGAAAGGTAAAATTTAAAAATGAACTAGTAACCCAGACTACAAAAATGTCTTGGCAGATTATTTAATAAAGTGTAAAATTTAAATCTTAGAAATGAAAAATATACTTTTTGAAATTACTACTTCAATGGATATGTTAAATCGTGGATTAAATGAGGTAAAGACAGAATTAATAAACTGGCAAATTGATCTGAAGAAACTCCCCAGGATGAAACACAGAGAAATAAGAAGATAGATGATATAAAAGAGGACTTTCACAGTCCTCATTTCCATTCAGCTGCCTACCTACTGATCCTTCCCCTACCTGCTCTGTGGTCACCATTACCCTACCCACTGATGCAGGCCAGATCATCAGCATCATTGACCTGGGTTTTAACTATAGTCAACTTCTTGGCTTCTTGCCTCATAACCTATTATTCACCCATAGCCAAGGTGATTCTTCCAAAAGGCCCTGATTAAAAGCCTTTCCCTTGCCTTTATTTTTTTTTAATTAAGGTATAATATATACACATAGCAGTATATTAGTTTCAGGTGATGACATAATGATTTGATATTTTTTATACATTGCAAAATGATCTCCACAATAAGTCTACTTTACATCTGTCACCATACATAATTGCAAAAAGTTTTTTTTTGTTGTTGTGATGAGAATTTTTAAGATTTACTCTCAGCAATTTTCAAATATGCAACACAGTATTATTAACTACAGTCACCATGCTGTATGTTACATCCTCAGGACTTATTTATTTTATAACTGGAAGTTTGTCCCTTTTGAGCTCCTTCTGCAATCTCACCCACCCTAACCACCCATCTGTTCTCTATCCATGAATTTGGGTTTTGGTTTTGGTTGTTGTTTTGCTTAGATTCCACATATAAGTGAGATCATACAGTTTTTGTCTTTTCTGTCTGACTTATTTTATGCAGCATAATGCCCTCAAGATTCATCCATATTGTGACAAATGGCAAGATTTCCTTCTTTTTATGGCTAAATAATGTTCCAGTGTGTGTGTGTGTGTACATTCATATATATACACCACATTTTCTTTATCCATTCATCCATCAATGGACACTTAGGCTATTTCCATATCTTGGCTATTGTGAATAATGCTGCAATGAACATGGAGGTGCTGTTATCTTTTTGAGTGAGTGTTTCATTTTCTTTGGCTAAATACCCAGAAGTGGAACTGCTGGATCATATGGTAGTTCGATTTTTAATTTTTCAAGGAAACTCCATTCTTCCCTTGTCTTTAGGATGAAGCCCAAACTCCTTCAACTTGTCACATTTGGGGCTCTGTTCACCTCACCAATCTCAGTTCTTACCACTTCTCTTCTCAGCTCCAGTTGCCCTTCAGGCATCATCTCAAATATCTCCTCCTCAAGCAAACTTTCCCTTATGCTACTTAACAAGACAACATCCTTATCGTTACTCTCTGCTCATGTCCTTCTCTAAATGCAGTCCTTTGTTCAGTGGTCTAGCTACCTGCTGGACACAATTACTCCATTTTTACATTATCCGTGCTTAGAATAATACATAGTAAGTGTCTATATTAGGATTTGCACTTATGGAGTAAATTCATCTCACAGGATCAGAAAGAAAATTTAACTCTAGTTTTAGGCCCAGAGGATGTACAGGAGTTGGTGACTTTATTTTAATAGAAGGATAGAACTGCTCACCACAAAGCCACTAATATTGACAATTTAATTACATAATTAAAAGGAAACACTGAATATTGAAGATACTTGACTCTGAGCTCCTTGGGAATAGGGGGTAATTTTTTTTTTTTTTTTACATTTTTGTAATTTCAGTGCTTGGCACATTACACAGAACATGATAAACTCTCCACAGATAAATTTAGGAGGGTTTAAAATATGATGGCTTCTTCTCTATTTTCTTTGGTTCATGGTGGGTAAGAAAATTAAGATGACTGAATTACACTCTTGATCTTTACACAACTATAGCTATTCAATTTCAACATTTTCATTGAAGTAAATGTGATTACATGAAAGAAACATCAATCTGAAAACACAACCATGGCTCCAGCAATATGTTTTAATTTTGAACGATGTTATTCTGTAAGTGAAGTGAAATAGATCAGCGTATATCACTATTAGTGTATATCACTATAATCCCCCAAATGTCAAAAAGTTGATTAAAGCTGCACTGGCAATTCTGCACTTAAAATTCAAGTATATTCTCAAAGATGTTTTTCTCAAGATATTTATAGGACATCATAAATAAAAACTTAATTTTTAAAAAGGTTCTAATAACCATTGGTCTCCCAGTAGTTTTAAAGAGAGCACTTTGACATGATTTGCTTTTCCTGAACGAGAAAACTTGCATAATTGTTAATAGTTTTCATTCAAAATTCATACCCTAAAACTTAACACAGGCAGAAAAAAGCAAATACTTTTCTGTGTGAACCTAATAAAATATCTTTATGGAACCTGAAATGACAGTGTAAATGCAATTCACTAGAAAATTTTAAACAGGATAAAATTGTCCTGCAACTGCATACACCTGCTTAAATCACTTCATTGCATCATCGTCTCCATCATGTTTGTCTTGGGGTTACTGTTTCCATGTTATACCATTTCTAACTGATTTTACATCAATTTGCTGCAATTAGTCTTTTCCTCCATACCGTTGGTTTTGTTACTTGAGCAAAAAAGATGAACAATGGCTTCTGAGATCTTAGAAAAGCAACAAGTGTTTGAGAACTGCCTTTTGCTTGTAAAATTCGACTTCTGGTTCTATTTCCTAGCCACACACCTAACTCTGCTACCCTCGCTTCCCCACTCCCCACCATCTCCCCTCGCCTCTCCCTCTTCTCCTCTTGGTAATATGGGGGCAATAACAGCTCTGAAGTCCAAGGAAGGCTATGAGAATATAATACAAGTAAAGAGTTAAGCCCATTGTGTGGCACATACTAAGGGCTCAATAATTGCTGGAGATTTTTGTTAAATTAGATGCCATTTTCATTAAGATGTCGTGACTTTATATGACAGCTTGGTCCCAGGAGTCTTGTCATGAGAAAGCACATGTACCTCTTCAGGGCATCCACTGTCCACCCAGTCCTGCCGATGGCGATCAAATCCACTGGAACATCTTCAGAGAGGACACATTGCAGTTCAGAAAAGAAAGTAATGGGGTGCAGAGTTGGGGGTGGGGAGAAATGAAAATAAAAAGACTGGTAAGTAGTTAATTCTCAAATTTTCAGTTTAGCACAACATAAACTTTCTTTTATAGAACTGTTAATTGGGGCAGCAGTGAAATATTTACAGTGTGGTGAGTAACAGCTCATTCCTTAGGTAGGCATGGTGTTAAGATCACTCATGGCAACAAATTACTCTACTGATGCCCACTACATGGTGCAGAACACCTGGGTCCCCAAGCAAAGGTAAGGCCAATTGTTTTTCTATGAAGTTGGTTTTCTTTTTACTCATACATTTTTTTCTCACCATCAAAACAAATGGATATAGACAATTTTTTTGCAGGTATCATTTTTTTTTTTTTAGGATTTCAGATCTCTTTATTTGTTTTCCTTATTTTTTTTTTTTTTTAAATTTAAGACCCATAGTCACTCAAACTCTCCTTTGTGCAGTAAAGGGTTAACTCAGCAGGTTTGGGGTGTTCAAACCCTCACATTCCAAAGAAAGAGCTGACCCTTGTCTGGTTCCCAGGAGATAACCTCCAAGCCCTTGGGAATATCTCACCTGATAAAAGTGGCTTTGTATATTTTGGATGTAAGGCTATGCAAGATAGTTTATGCTAACAATATGCTTTATGCTGAATGGCTGTTTTTATTCACCTGGATACTAGGGCCATGCTATAACAGTTTGGTGTTATAGCTATTCAATTTCAACATTTTCATTGAAGTAAATGTGATTACATGAAAGAAACATCAATCTGAAAACACAACCATGGCTCCAGCAATATGTTTTAATTTTGAACGATGTTGTTCTGTAAGTGAAGTGAAATAGATCTAGCCCCTCTTGGAGGGGCTAGGGACTAGAGATGAGAATAGTCATAAAGAAATTCATACCTATCTCTCTGACCCTCAATAAAAACTCTGGACACCAAAGCATGGGTACGCTTCCTTGGTTGGCAACACTTGGTGTGTGTTTTCTCAAATTGCTGTTGGGGGACTTAAGTGCTATCTGTACAACTCTACTGGGAGAAGACAACTGGATGCTTGTGCCTGGTCTCTTGTGGACTCTACCCTATGTATTTTTCACCTTCATTGATTTTAATCTGTATCCTTTTGCTATAACAAATGGCAACCTTGAGTATAACAGCTTTTTGGAGTTCTGGGAATCCTAGTTAATTAGTGAACCCGAATGTGTGCTTGTGAACCCCTAACATCAGTATGCCTAGGTCATCTCTAAATGGTCTAAATCAGCAAACATTGGCTTAATAAGATATTGTTCAGTCCTACTGTCTTCTTTGATTGGAATGATTTTCTGCCCTCCTTATCTAACCAGCTATAGTCCATTTATATTTTTAAGACCCAGAAATTACTACCTGGAGTCCATTCTATCTGATAAAGCTTCATAATTGCTCTGATCACATCTTATTTTAATATGTAACTTTTCCCCTTCATATAAAACTTCATGTGCGTATGTCTTATTTACCAAACTTGATTGTGAACATTTAAAAAAAAATTTTTTTTAAAGATTTTATTTATTTGAGAGAGAGAGAGAGAGCACGAGCAGGGGGGAGAAGCAGAGGGAGAGGGCGAAGCAGGCTCCCCGCTGAGCAGGGAGCCCCATGCGGGGCTCCATCCCAGGACCCTGGGATCACGACCCAAGCCGAAGGCAGACGCTCAACCAACTGAGCCACCCAGATGCCCCAATTGTGAACATTTTAAAGTCAGGACTGGTATCATATAAAGTCATACCTAGTATATCTAACACATAATTTCTTTTTCATACTAGAAATTCAAAATATTTTGCTCATCTGTTAAAACTAAGGATTTACATAACCCCTGAATTTTAATAGCTAAGTATATATTTATATTTAATATATGAATCCATATTGATGAATATTAATATAGATACCTATATATTTTTCAAAAGTAATGGAGGTCATCCAACTTTTGTCTATATTTTCTTATAGTATTACTTTGCAACTTTTTTTTCACTTGTTTTGCAATGAGTCTACATGATGACTTTTTCTAAGAATCCTTGCCAGAGATTATGTACCATGGCATGGATGAGCATAATTTAATTCAAGTGGAATGTGAAAACATCTCTACTGTCAACAAAGAAGACCGTATCTATCATTTTGCCCAAACATGATCCATTAGAGCTCTGCTATTTTATGCCTACCATCTGTGTTGAATAAACTTAAGTGTGGAATAAACATCAGTGTGTGATCTGGCATCCCAAGTTTGAGAATCCCCAGTTGGTCAAGGCCATCTCTGGTTACCCAAAGAGACTCTGACATTTGGAGCCTGTTTAATTCCAGATGAGGTAGATGGCTGTTCCCTCCTCTCCTTTTGTCCTTTCAAGTTTGTTTAAATATTGAAAAATGTATTGACATTTCCTTTTGCAATTGATTTTCTAAAAAAAATATATTTTGGGAGTCACCTAATCACAAGTCATTTTGAGAGCTACAAGTAAATAAACGGAACAGATAATTTTTAAAATGCAGTCTGTCTTCACTTACTCTATTCCAGATGTATTCAAAGCCAATGGGAATTAATAACTTTTATATTTTAACGAGACAGTACC
>NW_027947500.1:0-216 GCF_054177405.1 Leptonychotes weddellii | reverse complement strand
TTGCTGGGAAACAGCATCAGCATTGCCTGGGAACTTGTTAGAAATGAGCATTCTCAGACACCATCCTGGATAGAGCTACCATATGATCCAGCAATTGCACTACTGGGTATTTACCCCAAAGATACAAAAGTAGGGATCCGAAAGGGTACGTGCACCCTGATGTTTATAGCAGCAATGTCCACAATAGCCAAACTGTGGAAAGAGCCCAGATGTCCA
>NW_027947499.1:0-216 GCF_054177405.1 Leptonychotes weddellii | reverse complement strand
CTCCCCCCTCTCATGTGCTCTCTGTCTCTCTCATTCTCTCTGTCTC
Source organism: Leptonychotes weddellii (assembly GCF_054177405.1). Taxonomy (NCBI): domain Eukaryota; kingdom Metazoa; phylum Chordata; class Mammalia; order Carnivora; family Phocidae; genus Leptonychotes; species Leptonychotes weddellii. The sequence goes on along the minus strand of NW_027947499.1, from coordinate 170 downwards.
AAATAAATAAATAAAATCTTTAAAAAAAAAAAAAAAAAAGAAGTCAATGTGGCAATGGGTAATGTCCCAAGGGTATACCGGGTGCCTTCTGAGCTTCCCATCCTTTTTCTCTCCAACTACTGTATAACATTTCTCCAAATCCATCCAGCTTTCTGAGACTGCCCTGGGCT
>NW_027947498.1:0-216 GCF_054177405.1 Leptonychotes weddellii | reverse complement strand
AAGCTTTGTGGCTCACTGTCTTCACACACAGATGGTTCCCTCTGCATGGAATCCTTGCTCCCCAAGGCAAGCTCCTTCTGAGGGCCACCTCCTCCAGGAAGCCTCCATGGACCCTCTGAACATCCACACAGTCGGGGGTCACCGCCTGCTCACTGGGCCTCATTCTTCCCCAGAGCAATGCCCTGGGAATACACTGGCAGGGGCCAGGTCCCATTT
>NW_027947497.1:0-216 GCF_054177405.1 Leptonychotes weddellii | reverse complement strand
CACAACAATCCATATAAGGCAAATTATATTATCCCCATTTCACAGATGTAAAGACAGACACAGAGACCCTAAGGTGCTCTCTGCACAGGCTGTGCTACCTGGGATTTGCCAGCCAACACCAAAATAACCAAATGGAAACCCAAATGGTCATTCACCTGTTTTGCTTAAAAGATAACCTTCTTTGATCTTCTCTTTCATTAAGGATTTCTTTTTTTT
>NW_027947496.1:0-216 GCF_054177405.1 Leptonychotes weddellii | reverse complement strand
GAATTCTTCCTTAGAGTGAGCCCAAGTCGACTTCCCTATAAATCCTCCCCATTTAACAACAAATACAATAGTTACTAGGCTGCATCTGAGAGGTAAATGGTCAACAGTCAGTGTGACTAGAGTTAGTATCAATTGTTTGCTTTGCATGACCTACCCTTGTTTTTATAGCTTTTCTCTTTATCTATGGTGACTCTCCTGTTTACAAACAATGATGCT
>NW_027947495.1:0-216 GCF_054177405.1 Leptonychotes weddellii | reverse complement strand
GGGGTGGGAGGATGGGTTAGCCTGGTGGTGGGTATTGAGGAGGGCACATTCTGCATGGAGCACTGGGTGTTATGCACAAACAATGAATCATGGAACACTTTATCTAAAACTAATGATGTCATGTATGGGGATTAACATAAGAATAAAAAAAAAAAGTGCTTTCAAATCTGACCGAGAACTCTGACATTTGGGGAGGGGGAAAAAAAAAAGAAACAT
>NW_027947494.1:0-216 GCF_054177405.1 Leptonychotes weddellii | reverse complement strand
CATTGGTGGACCTGAGGTGGACTCTGTTTTGTTGGTGGCTTGGCTGCTAAGGAAATTCAAGTCTGCATCTTAGTATTTGACGCATCCCTTCCTCCTGTAGCATATAGGTTTATATTTTCTCTCTTGGATCTCCTAAAACCTAAAGCAACAGTCCTGCTCGTCATTGACTTACTTCATCACATATTTATGGAGAACCTACTGTGTGCCAGGTGCTAT
>NW_027947493.1:0-216 GCF_054177405.1 Leptonychotes weddellii | reverse complement strand
ATAACAATAAAAAATTTAAAAAAAAAAAAATACTGGCATAAGGTGAAAGTCCTGTGGCTTCTCCATTCCCCTCAGGAACAGGGCTATTCTCCAACCCTAAATCCAAGCAGTAGGGATTCAAGAAATTAGCAGTGGCTGCAAAAAGGGGGCGACTGGTATCCATTCCCCATGTGGACTCTACCTATGAATGGACTTATTAATCTGCCTCTGTGCCCT
>NW_027947492.1:0-216 GCF_054177405.1 Leptonychotes weddellii | reverse complement strand
TAGCTCAGGTTATGATCCCAGGGTCCTGGGATGGAGTCCCACATCGGGGTCCCTGCTCAACGGGGAGTCTGCTTCTCCCTCTCCTCCCCACACGTGCTCTCTGTCGCTATCCCTGTCTCTCTCTCTCAAATAAATAAATAAAATACTTTAAAAAAATTGTAAAAAATAAACAGTAGGGCAATTCTCCTGAAAAGCTTTAGCATGATTATTTTCTTC
>NW_027947491.1:0-216 GCF_054177405.1 Leptonychotes weddellii | reverse complement strand
GTAGGTAAAATGGGCTCATTATAGTAGACTAATTATAGTAGACCTACCAGTGATGTTGGGGTTCTTTATCTATCGTTAGGGCTTAAAGACTGAGAAGAGGAAGCTTGCAAGGTACAAAAACAGGGAACCAGAAAGGACAATCACATAGCCAGTGACATACCAATTAAAGGCATAGGTAATGCTTAAGACTGTCCAATATGGTAGCCACAGCAACAT
>NW_027947490.1:0-1245 GCF_054177405.1 Leptonychotes weddellii | reverse complement strand
ATTGAAATTGGCAGATTCCACTGCCCAGGGTAGAGAGATGACCAGAGGAAGAAGGGAAAGAATGTTAGGTGAGGGGGGTACAATATAACTGTGGGGATGTAGAATGTCCCAGGTGTGGTCACTGGTACTCACCATCCCCTCACATCCTCATGGCAACCCTGAGGGATAAGAATTCTGGTCCACATTCTCCATATCGAAGAACTGAAGCTCACACAAGTTAAGTGACTTGCCCAACTTCCCACAGCTAGGAAGCAGCAGAGCTAGAATTTGAATCCAGTTATGTCTAAATCTAAAGGGGGTGCCCTTGCTACTCAACGTCCTTGGACTGGCAGCATGGGCACTAGCTTGGAGCTTGTTAGAAGTTCCGGATTCCCTGGCTCCTTGTAAGACGTGCTGAATCGGAATCTGCACCTTAGCCAGATCACCAGGTGACTCGCGCGCTCGTTGAAGTTTGAACACCACAGTTCTAGAAGAGCCATTTCCAAGCATTCTTCAAAATGCTTCTGCTTCCCAGTATTAAATCTTGACTCATTTTTCTTCCAATGGAGTTTGGCCAAAATATTCCACCATCCCTAGCTGCAATTCCCATTAGTTCCCTCCCATTTCTTTGCAATGAGAGGGCAAACAGCACAGCCCTGTGTGACTTCTCTCATGATGATGACAGAGCCAAGATGAGGTTTGCTTTAAGGTAAACAATGGCTCTGGGCTGGCCATTGTCCCAAGGCTTCATCTGGGTGTATGTGACTTTTCATCACCTCACCTGTTGAGTGGGAAGGAATCCCATGTAGATTCCTGATGATCGAGATGCTGGGAAAGAAGGAACAGGACTAAGACCATCTGATTTCATCTTTCTTCTCCTCAAGCTGTCAGAATAAATCCACTTGTACCACTGTAGCCCATGGGAAATTATAGAAAAGATGTCTAAAGGGAAGAGTCTGAGGCCATGCAGACGAGCATTCCCCTCCGTCAGCCCCAGGTGGAACATAGCCCCTCTGTCCTGGCCATAGCTGGTTGGAGGAAGGATGGAGCCAAGATGACATGGCTCTCCCACACTCATACATTCATTCCCATTCTCCCATCCAAGTACTAACCAGGCCCGACCCTGCTTAGCTTCTGAGATCAGATGAGATCAGGCACACTCAGGGTGGTATGGCCGTAGACTCCCATTCTCATTCTCCTCCCTGACCTTCTCTCCTCCTTCCCTCCAGCTTTTCCTTGCCTCCCTCCTTTATTCTCAAAGGATTC
>NW_027947489.1:0-216 GCF_054177405.1 Leptonychotes weddellii | reverse complement strand
TTCTGAATACAGAAAGAAAAAAAATAACCATGTGTTATATTCAAGTCAAAAGAAACTAAATGACCAAGATGGAGACACAGGTTGTTCCTGACTTTGCTTCCCCTCAGAAGAGGAACAGGGGCACCTGGGTGGCTCAGTTGGTTAAGCATCTGCCTTCAGCTCAGGTCATGATCTCAGGGTCCTGGGATCGAGCCCCACATTGGGCTCCCTGCTCGC
>NW_027947488.1:0-216 GCF_054177405.1 Leptonychotes weddellii | reverse complement strand
TTATGCACAAACAATGAATCATGGAACACTACATCTAAAACTAATGATGTAATGTATGGGGATTAACATAAGAATAAAAAAAAAAAAAGAAGAAGATGCCCACGAAAAACCTACCACTAAACATACTTAATGATGAAAGACTGAATGCTCCACCCTTAAGATTAAGAACACCCAAGGATGTCCACTCTCATTGCTTGTATTCAACATACTAGCTGT
>NW_027947487.1:0-216 GCF_054177405.1 Leptonychotes weddellii | reverse complement strand
CAAAGAGTTTCCAAGGCAGACTGTGCTTAAAAAAACAAGACAATATAGATATTCAGAGCTGGAAGAGGTCCTGTCCAAGTATGCTGGGTATGTCTAACTATGTTTTTAAAGCCTTGCTTGAAGCTCCTGGCTCTGATGCACCTGTCCAGCTCACACCATGCATATTTTAAATTTGTCTTAAGAATTTACAAAACTGGGCGCCTGGGTGGCTCAGTT
>NW_027947486.1:0-216 GCF_054177405.1 Leptonychotes weddellii | reverse complement strand
TTAGAGGGGAGGGCGGTGGGGGGATGGGTTAGCCCGGTGATGGGTATTAAGGAGGGCACATATTGCATGGAGCACTGGGTGTTTTCGCAAACAATGAATCATGGAACACTACATCAAAAAACAAACAAACATACAAAAAAATATATATAAATAAAGAGATAGTTATACAGAGTAATATACTCCAATTTTAAAACTTATCCCATTTAAACCTAGTTG
>NW_027947485.1:0-216 GCF_054177405.1 Leptonychotes weddellii | reverse complement strand
GCAGACAATGTTCCAGATCCAGGGTCAGATGCCAAATAAGGACCGATGGCAGGCTGTGGACCGGGGGCAGCCAGAGTCTGTGGAGTCCGGGGGCAGCACTGGAGGAGTGGAAAAAACTTGGCTTCAAGCCTACCTTGCTCAGAGTGGTTCGTCCAGGTCTGCCTTTATTTGCTCATGACCTGGGGCTATGTACCTAACCGCTTTGTGTTTCCACAT
>NW_027947484.1:0-216 GCF_054177405.1 Leptonychotes weddellii | reverse complement strand
GAGAGTTTATGTCTCTTTTTTTTTAAGATTGTATTTATTTATTTGACACAGAGAGAGAGAGAGCACAAGCAGGGGGAGTAGCAGAAGGAGAGGGAGAAGGAGGGTCCCTGCTGAGCAAGAAGCCAGGTGCGGGGCTCCATCCCAGGACCCTGGGATCATGACCTGAGCCAAAGGCAGACGCTTAACAGACTGAGCCACCCGGGGGTCCCTAGAGAG
>NW_027947483.1:0-216 GCF_054177405.1 Leptonychotes weddellii | reverse complement strand
TTAGTTTGAAGCACTTTATTTATTTTTTTTAAAGATTTTATTTATTCATTTGAGACACAGAGATACAGAGAGAGAGAGAGAGCATGAGCAGTGGGAGAGGCAGAGGGAGAGGAAGAAGCAGACTCCTTGCTGAGTCAGGAGCCCGATGTGGGACTCGATCCCAGGACCCTGGGATCATGACCTGAGCCGAAGGCAGACGCTTAACCATCTGAGCCA
>NW_027947482.1:0-216 GCF_054177405.1 Leptonychotes weddellii | reverse complement strand
TATTTTGTGCATAACACCCAAGTGCTCCATGCAGAACGTGCCCTCTTTAATACCCATCACCAGGCCAACCCCTCCCCCCACCCCCTCCCCCAGAACCCTCAGTTTGTTTTTCAGAGTTCATCGTCTCTCATGGTTTGTCTCCCCCTCCGATTTCCCCCCCTTCATTCTTCCCCTCCTGCTATCTTCTTTTTTTTTTTTTTTCTTAACATATATTGC
>NW_027947481.1:0-216 GCF_054177405.1 Leptonychotes weddellii | reverse complement strand
CCATGCTGAGGGCGAGGTAAAGTGAAGGGTGATACAGCTAAAAGGCTAGGAGGAGGTAGCCTGCCAAAAAAAAAAAAAAGGCTAGATCCAGGTTTGGAATTTTGGCACTCTTAAATTCTCCACTGCCTGGAGCCTCTGGAGCCTCATCATGGGAAGAACCTTGTTAAAAATAACTTTACAGAAAGTATAAATTATGTTTTTAGGGGCTATTTCATT
>NW_027947480.1:0-216 GCF_054177405.1 Leptonychotes weddellii | reverse complement strand
ATGAAGTGTTCCATGATTCATTGTTTGTGCATAACACCCAGTGCTCCATGCAGAATGTGCCCTCCTCAATACCCACCACCAGGCTAACCCATCCTCCCACCCCCCTCCCCTCTAGAACCCTCAGTTTGTTTTTCAGAGTCCATCGTCTCTCATGGTTCGTCTACCCCTCCGATTTCCCCCGCTTCATTCTTCCCCTCCCACTACCTTCTTCTTCTT
>NW_027947479.1:0-1245 GCF_054177405.1 Leptonychotes weddellii | reverse complement strand
GGGCATGTAATGTTAATAAGGAAAGACTTCTTGGTGAAAGGAGAAGAGTTCAAGATTAAAAGAACATTGAAGAAACATAAAAGAACATAGAAGAAAATTACAATGTGTGGGATGGAACAGAAGAGGCTATTACATGTGTAAGTGGAAATCTAGGGAATGTTCAGAAAGAATTCTTCCAAGCCCTTAGAGACCAACAAATTGGGCCATGATTGGAGAAAAAGGAACACCCTAAATTGTTTCAGGGAACATATAAGTGTGGTATTTGAAGAACAAACAGAATGGTTTACATGGCTCATCTTTGAGAGCTATAATCCTGAGAACCACTGAAAGATTTTTCAGGATGGCTCTGATGTGATCTGAATGATGAACACAGGGCAATTATGCTGGTGGTGCCATGAGGAATCCCACTGAGAGAAGGAGCCATTGGGCTTCTGAGGGGGTAGGAAATGGGAGCAATTACAACACAGTATAAGCAGAAATGTGTTACTTTTCTTTAAAACATATACAAAAGAGGAGATGGTCCAAAGACTCAAGGGAATTATCACTGACACTGATGGGAAGTGAAGCAGTGTAAAAATAAAATACAAAATTGAGTTATCAAATTGGACTTCTGGAGACCTGAAATAGATACAGATGGAAATTTACGTGTACAATAGCAGATCCTACAATGACCTAAGGGGTTGAGGTACAGGTTAAGAAAAACCTGGATGCAACTTGCATATAAATGGAGGTCAGTTAAGGGGATCCCGAAAGGAGCAGGGGAAGAAAAAATGTAATTAAGGGGTGTCCACAAGACGATGTAGGGGAGAGAAAGAATTGGAGAAAGCTAGAGAAGAATAATCCCTCCAAATGTGCCCTCCTTTCCTTATTGAGCCATCTGTCAGATTTTCATATTCGAAAAACTATGGATTGAATTAAAAGAAATATTTTGGGGCTCCTGGGTGGCTCAGTCGGTTAAGCAGCTGCCATCAGCTCAGGTCATGATCCCAGGATCCTGGGATCGAGCCTCGATTCAGGCTCCCTGCTCAGTGGGGGGCCTGCTTTTCCCTCTCCCTCTGCTCTTCCCCCTGCTTGTGCTCTCTCTGTCAAATAAATAAATAAATAAATCTTAAAAAAAAAAAAGAAATATTTTAACTTTGACAGATCTCCACTAGAGATTTTTATCAAATATGTGTTCTTTTCTGGTTTTCCACCTCCTACAAAGGTTAACCTTAACTTTTCAATTGAGCACACAAAATAAAATAA
>NW_027947478.1:0-216 GCF_054177405.1 Leptonychotes weddellii | reverse complement strand
TGTTTCCCTATGCTAGTAAGAGGAATGGCGTGGTAGGGAATGGTCTGAAGAGGGTATTTTTAGCAAGAATATCGCAGAGTTGATACTTCCCATACTTGACATCAGGAAGCACATGTCTTTTTCCGCCATTATTGGTGATGCTAAGTCTTTGATTAGGCTTATTAAGGTAAATTTACACGCAATGTAGATTTTTTAGTGGGTATAGTTCCGTGAGTT
>NW_027947477.1:0-216 GCF_054177405.1 Leptonychotes weddellii | reverse complement strand
TTTTTAAGAGTGATCTCGGCTACAAATATATATTTATGTCTTAGAATTTATATAGAGTTGAATCTGTGTCAATTTGAGCACATGTAGAATGAGAAGGAAAATAAGCCAAAGAAGTTGGGAAAACACTTAAGGGCCAGAAAAGGAAGATAAAAATGAAAATGCCAAGTGTCTGTCAGTATGTGGACCTACCAGAACCCTCGTATATTGCCAGTGTGA
>NW_027947476.1:0-216 GCF_054177405.1 Leptonychotes weddellii | reverse complement strand
GGAGAATGGTAGTGGATTGTCATAAATATAGTCAAGTAGCAATTCCAATTGCAATTGATGTTCTAGGTATTTTTTTTTTAAGATTTTATTTATTTATTTGAGAGAGAGAGAATGAGAGAGAGCAAGCACATGAGAGGGGGGAGGGTCAGAGGGAGAAGCAGACTCCCTGCCGAGCAGGGAGCCCGATGCGGGACTCGATCCAGGGACTCCAGGATC
>NW_027947475.1:0-216 GCF_054177405.1 Leptonychotes weddellii | reverse complement strand
TCAAAAACAGCCGACTGGGGGCGCCTGGGTGGCTCAGTTGGTTAAGCGACTGCCTTCGGCTCAGGTCATGATCCTGGAGTCCCTGGATCGAGTCCCGCATCGGGCTCCCTGCTCAGCAGGGAGTCTGCTTCTCCCTCTGACCCTCCCCCATCTCATGCTCTCTCTCAAATAAATAAAATCTTAAAAAAAATAATAAAAATCAGGACGTGTGAGTTT
>NW_027947474.1:0-216 GCF_054177405.1 Leptonychotes weddellii | reverse complement strand
GGCCTGGGACTCCTCCGGAACCTGAAGCCCCAGCCCCAGTTCTCTACCTTCCTAGGGATACCGTCATAAAACAGACATGCTAGGAGTGAGTGTCCTAGTCCAAAGTACTAAAGTGGGTGTCTTAGGCATCACACATTCATGCACTCATTCATTCATTCATTCAGTCAGTCAGTCAGTCATTCAATAAGTCAGTCAGTTCGTACTCAGGAAGGTCTT
>NW_027947473.1:0-216 GCF_054177405.1 Leptonychotes weddellii | reverse complement strand
GCATCTCTGGAAAACTCCTGGTCTGACTCAACTCAAGGCCAAGGCAGCTGCAGACTGGTCCACTAACAGGGACCAAGCACTGCCCACACAGGCAAACAGAGCCACTTCAGACAACTGGACTAAATGCAAAAGTGGCTCAGCCACAACAGTAGGGCACATGCAACACACAAAGGAGACACTCCTAAAGAGCCAAGTTCTGGTGAACAGGGAACACTG
>NW_027947472.1:0-216 GCF_054177405.1 Leptonychotes weddellii | reverse complement strand
TTCAATACGTGCCCTCGTTAATACCCATCACCAGGCTAACCCATCGCCCCACCCCTTCCCCTCTAAAACCCTCAGTTTGTTTCTCAGAGTCCATAGTCTCTCATGGTTTGTCGCCCCCTCCGATTCCCCCCCCTTCATTTTTCCCTTCCATCTTCTTTTTTTTTTTTAAACATATAATGTATTATTTGTTTCAGAGGTAAAGGTCTGTGATTCATC
>NW_027947471.1:0-216 GCF_054177405.1 Leptonychotes weddellii | reverse complement strand
TTGTTTCTTAGAGTCCATCGTCTCTCATGGTTCGTCTCCCCCTCTGATTTCCCCCTCTTCATTTTCCCCTTCCTGCTATCTTTTTTTTTTTTTTAACATATAATATTGTTTCAGAGGTACAGGTCTGTGATTCAACAGTCTTGCACAATTCACAGCGCTCACCATAGCACATACCCTCCCCAATGTCTATCACCCAGCCCCCCCCACCCCCCCCCC
>NW_027947470.1:0-216 GCF_054177405.1 Leptonychotes weddellii | reverse complement strand
TTCTGATGAGAGAGTTGTTGCTATTCTTTTCTTCGATCTCCTGTTGAGTTTGTAGGTGTTCAGAATGGTTTGATCCCCATCCAGCTGAATTCCTGAGAGGAGACAAAATCCAGGTCTCCTACTCCTCCGCCATCTTGCTCTGCCCCGAACCGATTTGGATTGTATTGTAACTAGCCATGCAGGAGGAAAGGAATGGACTGCCCTCTCCTACACCAG
>NW_027947469.1:0-216 GCF_054177405.1 Leptonychotes weddellii | reverse complement strand
TTTGACAATTTGGTAGATAGATCTGTTTCTAATCCTTTTTTCAAAAATGCTTATTTTGGGGGACACCTGGGTAGCTCAGTCGGTGAAGCATCTGACTCTTGATCTCAGCTCAGGTGTTGATCTTAGGGTCATGAGTTCGGGCCCCGCGTTAGGCAATAGGAAAATAAACAAAATAAAAATAAATAAAAATGCTCATTTTTAAAAAAATCCTAAAAC
>NW_027947468.1:0-1245 GCF_054177405.1 Leptonychotes weddellii | reverse complement strand
CCTTTCTGGCTTCTGATTCCCTGTATGTTGGGAGGACCGCAGTGCCACCTCCTGGGGTGTGGGGTTACCAGCGCGGCCCCCGTGAGGACAGAACAGCGCCTGGCATGTGCTGGGCGACCGAGGGCTGGTGTGCCTGAGCGGGACCGGCAGGGGGCTGGTTCAGGCTTCCTGGGACTGACGGGCAAGGAGTCCACCTGGTGGCAACGGTCAGACCCAGCCCGCCGCACAAGGGCCGGACGTGGTCTATAGACGATGGGCACTCGATGGGTTTCCCACCGTCCGCGGGTCCATGCACCGACCCCGCTAACCTGCCCTGGTCTCTGACCAGCAGTTTGACAAAAACAGAGCCAGGACGTGCCCCGAGGCCTGGCTAGGGGTTCCAGCACTGACTGGGTCAGCCGTGGCCGCCGGGGGGCGAAAACAGAAGTGGGTTCCTCCAGCATCAAGGGGCCTGCCCCCGATTCGGCCGGCCCGGCGGCTTCTCTTCCCTCCAGCCCCCAGGAGCAGCTGCGATGACATTGGCCCTGTCCGGGGCCCCCTGCCGGCAGCTAGGGCTGCCACCTGGCCTGACGTCAGCCGGCGACTTCTCACACCCCTACACGCAGCCTGACTCCAAAGCATTCTCCCGCAGGAGGGCGAAGGTCGGAGAGGCCAGCTTCAGAGGCCGCATTCCGGAGTGTTCTAGAACACGGGCGTGCGGGGGAACAGGGCCGGCCCAAGCAGAGTGGAAGTGCCAGCCAGGACCTGGGACCCAGGCCCATGCGCCCGGCCCCTTCCCACAGCTGTTAGCCCCAGGCTGCACGCCCCCCGAGACCGGGTGTCCAGCCCCCACTTCGCTGCAGGAGGCAAACACAGAAAGCCCCGAAGTCCTCAGTGGGCCAGTGTTGCGCGGCCGGCCACCCCGCGAGCACAGCAGGATGCTGCCCTGCAGGCCTGGTCAGGAGCCCCAGCGGGTCCCGTGGTCGGCTAAGGCTGAACACCCAGGAGCCCTGACTTGAGACTGGTTTAATCCTGTTAACCCGACATGCCCTGAACACGTGCCAACTCCACCGCCTCTCCCTCCTTCCTCACAGAAGCGCTTACTTATCCGGAACCACTGGTCTGGGGAGCTTATTAAAACCCTGGGGTCTGGGCCATCACGCGTCTGCAAACCCGGGTCCCAGGGTGGACCCTGACTTCCTGAAGCCAACGGCCGGGCAGCTGCCCCAGAGCCACTGACAAGGGGCCGGCCATGCCCACATCCCC
>NW_027947467.1:0-216 GCF_054177405.1 Leptonychotes weddellii | reverse complement strand
TTTTTAGGATATATTTTGATGAAATGTTTAAAATCTCCTATGTCCTGGTATAATGGTATCAGTCATAATTTCAAAATCTGTCACAAAAATAACCAAATTCTCCTGTCAATTGCGTTATAATGAACTCTTGTCACATCTTTAATCATGGCCATTTTAAGTCTTTTGTCATTTGAAGACAATTACTGTTTTACTGTTCTTGTTTTGGCAAAGTGTTGC
>NW_027947466.1:0-216 GCF_054177405.1 Leptonychotes weddellii | reverse complement strand
GCTCTCCCTCCTGGCCCCTGAGAGGGGGTTGTCCACGAACTGGGCTCTCTCTGCTCATTTCTGTGGGCGGCTGGGCTTCTGGGCCAGCACTGCCCACTGAGGTGATGGTACATTTCATATGTCAACTTGGCCAGGCCACCGTACCAGTTTGGATCAAACATCGGTCCAGATGTCACTGTGAAGATTTTTTTTTTTTTTTTGATTCAATTAACATTT
>NW_027947465.1:0-216 GCF_054177405.1 Leptonychotes weddellii | reverse complement strand
GTGTGCTGTGTGCGATGTGTGTGCGTGTAAGCATGTGTGTGCTGTGTGAGCGTGTGTGCTGTTTGTGAGCATGTGTGCGTGTGAGCATTTGTGTGCTGTGTAAGCGTGTGTGCTGTGTGTGAGTGTGTGTGCGTGTAAGCATGTGTGTGCTGTGTGCGCGTGTGTGCTGTGTGTGAGCATGTGTGATCGTGTAAGTGTGTGTGAGAGTGTGAGCTG
>NW_027947464.1:0-216 GCF_054177405.1 Leptonychotes weddellii | reverse complement strand
GTATTGTATATGTAGGTGTGTGTGTGTGTGTGTGTGTGTGCTGTTAAAAAGATGTATCTTGAAAAAGTCCTAAGCTAGTGAGTGACTCCACTAGCCCACTTTTTTTTTCTCTAGCCCACTTTTTTTTTTCTCTATTTATTTTTAATGTAGTGTTCCATGATTCATTGTTTGCGTATAACATCCAGTGCTCAATTCAGTATGTGCCCTCTTTAATAC
>NW_027947463.1:0-216 GCF_054177405.1 Leptonychotes weddellii | reverse complement strand
GAATTCCTGTATGAGTTCTAGCAGTTTTGGGGTGGAGTCTTTTGGGTTTTCCACATAAAGTATCATATCATCTGCAAAGAGTGAGAGTTTGACTTCTTCTTTGCTAATTCGGATGCCTTTTATTTCTTTTTGTTGTCTGATGGCTGAGGCCATGACTTCTAGTACTATGTTGAATAGCAGTGGTGTTAGTGGACATCCCTGCCATGTTCCTGACCT
>NW_027947462.1:0-216 GCF_054177405.1 Leptonychotes weddellii | reverse complement strand
GCTGGCTCAGGTGGAAAAGCGAACAACTCTTGGTCTTCAGATCGTGAATTCGAGCCCCCCATGTAGAGATCACAACAAAATGAAACAAACTTACAAAAAATCCACTGAAATCATTCTCATGCTCAGGAAGTCCAAATACTGATGTTCCTATTAATTTTAAGGGGATTTGTTAAAGAACTTGGGGGATTAAAAGTACTCACTCAAAGTTCACAAACT
>NW_027947461.1:0-216 GCF_054177405.1 Leptonychotes weddellii | reverse complement strand
TCCGTCCGTCCATCTGTCCACCCGTCCACGGACACTGGGGTGCTTCCCTGTCCCAGCTGCTGGGCATGATGCTGCCGTGAACACGGGGGTTCCGGCATCTCATCGAGACCCTGCTCTCCGTTCTCCGGGGAACACACCCAGACGTGGAATGGCTGGGCCGTGGGCTCATTCTGTGCTTAGTGTTTTGAGGACCCTCCACAGTGTTTTCCACGGCGG
>NW_027947460.1:0-216 GCF_054177405.1 Leptonychotes weddellii | reverse complement strand
TCAGTCGGTTAAGTGTCTGCCTTTGGCTCAGGTCATGATCTCAGGGTCCTGGGATCAAGCCCCGAATTGCATCAGGCTCTGTGCTCAGCAGGGAGTCTGCCTCTCCCTCTCCTTTTGCCCTCCCCCACTCATGCTTGCTCTCTCTTGCGCACACATGCACTTGCTCTCTCTCTCAAATAAATAAAATCTTTTTTTTTTTAATTTTTTTTTTAAGAT
>NW_027947459.1:0-216 GCF_054177405.1 Leptonychotes weddellii | reverse complement strand
GTTGGGAGGGTGACTCTGTCTGGTTGGGAGGGTGGCTCCGTGTCTGGTTGGGAGGGTGGCTCCATGTCTGGTTGGGAGAGGTGGTTCCGTGTCTGGCTGGGAGGGCGACTCCGTCTCTGGCTGGGAGGGCGGCTCCGTGTCTGGTTAGGAGAGGTGGCTCCGTGTCTGGTTGGGAGAGGGCTCCGTGTCTGGTTGGGAGAGGGCTCCGTGTCTGGT
>NW_027947458.1:0-216 GCF_054177405.1 Leptonychotes weddellii | reverse complement strand
TGCCAGGAGACGCCTTGCAGCCGACCTCTTCCACATTTCTGCCCCTAAGCTTCTCATGTACAGAACTTGGCAACCGCCTCCCATCCCTCCGCCCCAGCTAAGAAGGTTAGTGGAGGCCAAGGCTGTTGTTTTTCATGATAATTATCTCCATTGGAAAAGGACTGCTCCTCACTGACTTCAATCAGGAGTTAAGCTTCAGGAGACACAAGTCTTAGG
>NW_027947457.1:0-1245 GCF_054177405.1 Leptonychotes weddellii | reverse complement strand
ATTTACAATGATGTGGATGGACCTGGAGGGTATTTTGCTAAGTGAAATAAGTCAATCAGAGTAAGACAATTATATGTTTTCCCTCATATGTGGAATTTAAGAAACAAAAGAGATGATCATAGGGGAAGGGAAGGAAAAGTAAAATAAGACAAAATCAGAGAGGAAGACAAACCATAAGAGACTCTTAACTATAGGTAACAAACTGAGGGTTGCTAGAGGGGAGGTAGTGAGGGAATGGAGTAACTGGGTGATAGGCATTAAGGAGGGCATGTGATGTACTGAGCATTGGGTGTTATATGGATGAATAACTGCACTCTAAATCTGAAACTAATGATACACTATATGTTAACTAATTGAATTTAAATAAAGTAAGTATAAAACCAAAACAAAAAACTAAACAAATGATATTCTTAAGAAAGATTCGTTTCACTGTATGTACATTTAACCTCAATTTTAAAAAATGAAATGCAGTGAGAATTAGGTTCAAAATAATCACCAATCTAATAAATTCAAAGTCCAGACTTCTTTTAAATTTTTAAATGTTGGTTGCTTGTATGAATCCTCACCATAGAAGATTAATTTTTTCAGTACAACTAGAATTTCATTTTATCATTTTATTAGATTCCTCTTTACTATTTCTAAAAAGAGAAACAGGAACGTAACAATTACTTTTAGTAAATATTAAATAAATGGAATTATATATTCATGCAATATGTATATATCTATGATTTTGATAATTTTATGCTTTCAATGAACCCTGCTTCATGCCAGATACATTGTGTCAATTAGGAATATAACATAGTACTATGTTATATTTTTTTACCACAATAATGTGGTAAAAATTATAAAGCTGTCAATTGTTAACTTGTTAACATAAACAATTGTGAAACACTTTTGGCAAAATAAACTCAACCCACCTAACTGAATGTTAGCTAAATTTAGACTACGACAGTGTATGCATTCCTTGTGTCATAAACAACAAAAGACAAATATTATTAAGATCACAATGAGATTTTTGCAAAGTTATAAATATAATGTTGCAAATTGTGGAAACATAGGACAGTAAAATGTTTAACCATTTTTTTCTTCTGAAACTGACAAATCTCCTTTGGTTCTCTTGACAAAAAGTTATAAATTATCAAAGATTCACCAACCACTTTTTAAATGAAAAACTGCTATAGTCCAATATATGCTTTCTACCATCACCATTCTCATTCAATCTAAACAATTGTTTCATGAATGATA
>NW_027947456.1:0-216 GCF_054177405.1 Leptonychotes weddellii | reverse complement strand
TGGGTTAGCCTGGTGGTGGGTATTGAGGAGGGCACATTCTGCATGGAGCACTGGGTGTTATGCACAAACAATGAATCATGGAACACTACATCTAAAACTAATGATGTAATGTATGGGGATTAACATAAGAATAAAAAAAAAAGAATATATTGGGTAATCAAAATACCCTCCACATGGTATTCCTTTAAAATCCCATAAGATTCTTAGTTTTAATGT
>NW_027947455.1:0-216 GCF_054177405.1 Leptonychotes weddellii | reverse complement strand
ATTCAGCTTTAAAGAGGAAGGGAATTCTGACATACGCCACAACACGGATGAACCTTGAGGACATTGTGCTAAGTGAAACAAGCCAGTTTCCACTTGCATAAGGTACTTAAACTATTCAAAATCAGAGACATAAAGTGGAATGGGGGTTGCCAGGGGCTTGGGAGAGGCGGGAATGGGAAGTTAGTATTTTTTTTTTTTTTTTTTTTTTATTCATTT
>NW_027947454.1:0-216 GCF_054177405.1 Leptonychotes weddellii | reverse complement strand
CCAAGATATGTTACTATCCTGAAAACAAGGTGCAGAACAGTATTTGTGGTATATACTACCTTTTGTATAAGAAAGGGGGTGAGGTGATATGAGGAATTCTTAATCGCAGGAAACAAACTGAGTGTTGTTGGAGTGGGGGGTGGGGTGGGAGGGATGGGGTGACTGGGTGATAGACACTGGGGAGGGTATGTGCTCTGGTCAGCGCTGTGAATTGTG
>NW_027947453.1:0-216 GCF_054177405.1 Leptonychotes weddellii | reverse complement strand
GCTGGGTTGTGGATTTACCTAAGAAGCAGCAACAGAGATGAGACTAGTGGTATTGAAGAGAACAGGTAGCTCAAAGAGAGGACTAGCATGGGGAAAGCAGGAACTAAACTCGGGAGAGGTGAGCCCATGATTCTGTTAGAGGAGACATATTAGCCAGCTGACTCTGGTTCAGAAAACCTACATTGGGTTATAGGGTAGGCAAAGGCTGGGAAATGG
>NW_027947452.1:0-216 GCF_054177405.1 Leptonychotes weddellii | reverse complement strand
TAACTAGGCAGTAACTCATATATCATACAACTTGTCTAAAGATTAAAGCACTTGAAATTTTTCAAATTTCAAATCAATTGATCTTTCATACTATTAGAAAGACCTTGTACTCTATAGGCAACTGGTGATTTAATTAAATATCATTAAAGGTTTATATATATTTTTTGTCTTTTCTCATAATTTTCTTTTTTTTTTTTTTTATTCTTATGTTAATCC
>NW_027947451.1:0-216 GCF_054177405.1 Leptonychotes weddellii | reverse complement strand
TGGATCAGAGGTGGAGGCTGTGGGGCTTACGCTTGCTCGCATGCACCGCTAGTCCCATGTGCTTGGAAGCAGGTGTCTGCACTTAGTTTTCAGACCCAGGGTCCACTGAGGCCCAGGTGAGCGGTCAGGTTGTGGCTAGTATGTGATCAGCGGCTCCAGATCTCCCTCGTCAATGAGCTGAATTATTTAATCTCCTTGATGTTGGTCCGAGAAAGC
>NW_027947450.1:0-216 GCF_054177405.1 Leptonychotes weddellii | reverse complement strand
TTCCTCCTTTCTTCACTTCCTCCTTTCTCCCTTCCTCCCTTCCTCCCTTCCTCCTTCCTCCCTTCCTCCTTCCTCCTTCCCCCTTCCCTTCCTCCCCTCCTCCTTCCTCCTTTCCTCCTTTCCTCCCTTCCTCCCTTCCTTCTGTTCTTTCTCTATCTCACTTCTTTTTCTTTCTCACTTTGTATTTATAAAATATTTCAAACATACAGAAAAGCA
>NW_027947449.1:0-216 GCF_054177405.1 Leptonychotes weddellii | reverse complement strand
TGTGAATCACCTAGAGATCTGATCTCTAGACAGTGCTGGATGTGAATCACCAACAGAGTGGAGCATGAGCCTCCCCCCACCTCATCTTAAATGGCCTCAAGGAGAGTTTTTAAAATTTTTTTTATTTATTTTTTTAAAAGATTTTATTTATTCATTTGAGACAAAGAGATACAGAGAGGGGCACCTGGGTGGCTCAGATGGTTAAGCGTCTGCCTT
>NW_027947448.1:0-216 GCF_054177405.1 Leptonychotes weddellii | reverse complement strand
TAAATAAATAAAATTTTAAAAAAAAGAATATGTTACATTTTAGTAGATTAAGGAGCTAAGGTGAGTGTCTAAATCATTTCTTTTTTTTTAATGATGATTAGTTTTTATTTATTTCATATTTTTAAATTTTTGGACTATCTTCTGTCTTTAGGGTATCTTGATTTTTCATTATTATTATTTTTTATTAATTTTATTTTATTATGTTAGTCACCATAC
>NW_027947447.1:0-216 GCF_054177405.1 Leptonychotes weddellii | reverse complement strand
TCTGTGCCAAGCAATCTCCCCCCCCTCCGCCAGGTGGAGCCAGTTTGGAATGGCAGGAATGTGCTAGTCGTTTTTGCATTAAAACCACAAATGTAAGTCACTAGATTTCCTGGAACAGTAAAGGGAAAGGTGACCCTCTTATGTCGCAGCGGGTCAGAGATACGAGGCCTAGTTACAGCACAGCTCAGCAGCTGCCCCCCCCCGCCAGGACACACG
>NW_027947446.1:0-1245 GCF_054177405.1 Leptonychotes weddellii | reverse complement strand
AAAGAACCAACTTCTAGTTTTGTTGATCTGATCTACTGTGTTTCTGGTTTCTAATTCATTGATCTCTGCTCTAATCTTAATTATTTCTCTTCTAATGCATGGCTTAGGCATCATTTGTTGCTTTTTCTCTAGTTCTTTAAGGTGTAGAGTTAGTTGGTGAACTAACTAGTTGGGACTTTTCTATTTTTTTGAGTGAGGCTTGGATGACTATGTATTTCCCCCTTAGGACCGCCTTTGCAGTATCCCATAGGTTTTGGACTGATGTGTTTTCGTTCTCATTGGTTTCCATGAATTGTTCAAGTTCTTCTTTGATTTCCTGGTTGACCCAAACATTCTTGAGCAGAGTGGTCTTTAGCTTCCAAGTGTTTGAATTTCTGCCAAATTTTTTTCTTGTGATTGAGTTCCAGTTTTAAAGCATTATGGTCTGAGAATGTGCAGGGAATAATCTCAGTCTTTTGGTATCAGTTGAGAACTGATTTGTGACCCAGTATGTGGTCTATTCTGGAGAAAGATCCATGTGTGCTCGAGAAGAATAAGTATTCTGTTGTTTTAAAGGTGGAATGTTCTGTATATATCTATGAGATCCATGTGGTCCAGTGTGTCCTTCAAAGCTCTTGTTTCTTTGTTGAGTTTCTGCTTAGATGATCTGTCTGTTGCTGAGAGTGGAGTATTCAGGTTTCCTACAATTAATGTATTGTTATCAATATGACTATTTTAGTTAACAGTTGGCTTATGTAGATGGCTGCTCCCATGTTGGGGGCATAGATATTTATAATTGTTAGATCTTCTTGTTGGATAGACCCTTTAAGAATGATATAGTGTCCTTTTGTGTCTCTAACTACAGTCTTTAGTTTAAAATCTAATTTGTCTGATATAAGAATTGCTACCCCAGCTTTCTTTTGAGGTGCGTTGGGATGGAAGATGGATCTCCATCCCTTCACTTTCAGTCTGGATGTATCTTTAGGTTCAAAATGAGTCTCTTGTAGACAACATATGGATGGATCCTGTCTTTTTATCCAATCTGCAACCCTGTGCCATTTTATGGCAGCATTTAGGCCGTTCACATTGAGTGTGATTATTGAAAGATATGAATTTATTGTCATCCTGTTGCCTGTGAAGACCCTGTTCTCATAGATTGTCCCTGTAAATTTCTGTTCTATATCACTCTTGGGGTCTTTTTCCTTTTATAGAATCCCCCTTAATATTTCTTGCAGGGCCGGCTTAGTGGTCACATATTCTTTCAGT
>NW_027947445.1:0-216 GCF_054177405.1 Leptonychotes weddellii | reverse complement strand
GGTATTGAGGAGCGCACATTCTGCATGGAGCACTGGGTGTTATGCACAAACAATGAATCATGGAACACTTCATCTAGAACTAATGATGTAATGTATGGGGATTAACATAAGAATAAAAAAAAAAAAAAGAAATAAAGTCTCTGAATCAGCGTTTATACTGTGAGTGCAGGTATCATGTACAGATATGTACAGGTATTGGCCAAAATATAGACTGTC
>NW_027947444.1:0-216 GCF_054177405.1 Leptonychotes weddellii | reverse complement strand
GAAGGGCTGCAGGACCTGACGGTGGAACGGTATGCTTCCCCACAGCCGGAATTGCCCCATGGACAGTGGCCTGTTCTGAACTGGTGAGCTTCCTCTGGACTCAGCAATGAAAAGCCACCTGCTATTTCAAATTGACAAGTGTTGCTTTACCTTTGGGGCCAGTCTTACCACGAGCTTCCATGGGACTTAGGCTAGAAGGTTGTGCCACGTCTCCAT
>NW_027947443.1:0-216 GCF_054177405.1 Leptonychotes weddellii | reverse complement strand
TTTTTAGGATATATTTCGATGAAATGTTTAAAATCTCCTATGTCCTGGTATAATGGTATCAGTCATAATTTCAAAATCTGTCACAAAAATAACCAAATTCTCCTGTCAATTGCGTTATAATGAACTCTTGTCACATCTTTAATCATGGCCATTTTAAGTCTTTTGTCATTTGAAGACAATTACTGTTTTACTGTTCTTGTTTTGGCAAAGTGTTGC
>NW_027947442.1:0-216 GCF_054177405.1 Leptonychotes weddellii | reverse complement strand
GCATCTCTGGAAAACTGCTGGTCTGACTCAACTCAAGGCCAAGGCAGCTGCAGACTGGTCCACTAACAGGGACCAAGCACTGCCCACACAGGCAAACAGAGCCACTTCAGACAGCTGGACTAAATGCAAAAGTGGCTCAGCCACAACAGTAGGGCACATGCAACACACAAAGGAGACACTCCTAAAGAGCCAAGTTCTGGTGAACAGGGAACACTG
>NW_027947441.1:0-216 GCF_054177405.1 Leptonychotes weddellii | reverse complement strand
CAGAAGGAAGAGCACTCTCCCAAAGCCCCAGATGGTGTTGGCTCAGGGTACTTACACTTGGGTGCTCTCACCTGGGGCCCTACTGCCTCGCTCCTTCTTTTTACCTTGTTCTGTAGCTCTTAAGGGACATTTCACCATCTTCTTGATAGGATTGCTGCTCCAAATCTCTACCATTCTATGGGTGGGGGTGTGTCCTGCTCATCCCAGGATCCCCCT
>NW_027947440.1:0-216 GCF_054177405.1 Leptonychotes weddellii | reverse complement strand
TACTTTCTCCATTGACCGTTTTTCTCCACTTGGTAAACTCTAGTAAAATCTACCTTTGCAGAGCTAGTCAATGAAAGTTTTTAAAAAGTTTTCCTAGGAGGCCTCAGGAACCACTGATGGGTGAACTGATGTGTGCAAAGAATTGCTCTCCACATGGTACTGGCAACTAGTTGAATTCCTGGCCAACCGGAGTATGCTCGACCATGTATGGCCTTG
>NW_027947439.1:0-216 GCF_054177405.1 Leptonychotes weddellii | reverse complement strand
TGCTGCCCAGGGAAGCGCAGATGCCTCAACAGAGGGCGGTGGGAGACCCCACTGGGCTAAACAGTGTCTCCAGATCCGGTCCACCCGGATCCTGAGAACGAAGCCTCATCTGGAAATAGGGTCCTTTCAGGTGTAATTAACCCAGGCTGGGTCCTACCAGAGTAGGATGGACCCTAACCCAATAGGACTGATGTCGGGATGGACGGGACGGAGGAC
>NW_027947438.1:0-216 GCF_054177405.1 Leptonychotes weddellii | reverse complement strand
GCTCTCCCTCCTGGCCTCTGAGAGGGGGTTGTCCACGAACTGGGCTCTCTCTGCTCATTTCTGTGGGCGGCTGGGCTTCTGGGCCAGCACTGCCCACTGAGGTGATGGTACATTTCATATGTCAACTTGGCCAGGCCACCGTACCAGTTTGGATCAAACATCGGTCCAGATGTCACTGTGAAGATTTTTTTTTTTTTTTTGATTCAATTAACATTT
>NW_027947437.1:0-216 GCF_054177405.1 Leptonychotes weddellii | reverse complement strand
TTATCCATTCACCTGTTGATGGACATCTTGGCTCTTTCCACAAGAACCTGTGGATTCTTAAAGGACTAGGCCCTCAGTAAATTATTAGGAGAAATGATGAGGGGGTAGGGACATTTAAAAATCTTGAGGGAATTGGAAACTGATTTGTCAGTTTGTAAAATAAAGTTAATTCTTTTGAGTTTATCAGCTTTGGGACTTCTTATAGATAGCAAGGAT
>NW_027947436.1:0-216 GCF_054177405.1 Leptonychotes weddellii | reverse complement strand
TTACATCATTAGTTCTAGAAGAAGAGTTCCATGATTCATTGTTTGTGCATAACACCCAGTGCTCCATGCAGAACGTGCCCTCCTCAATACCCACCACCAGGCTAACCCATCCCCCCACCCCCCTCCCCCTAGAACCCTCAGTTTGTTTTTCAGAGTCCATCGTCTCTCATGGTTCGTCCACCCCTCCGATTTCCCCCGCGTCATTCGGCCCCTCCC
>NW_027947435.1:0-216 GCF_054177405.1 Leptonychotes weddellii | reverse complement strand
TCAGGGAACTTCCCTTTTGAATTTCTATAACTTACAAAGTTGACATCATATATTTTACACTCATTTTTCTCTTATGTTACTGAGTTATTTTATGTACATGTCATGTCTGACTATTTGGGTTGTAAGTGCTTCGAGGATAGAGCCTATATTCAGTGGCTAGCACAGATCCAAGTACAAAATGGGAGCTCAGTAAGTAGCTATAAATGGGGTGATTGA
>NW_027947434.1:0-216 GCF_054177405.1 Leptonychotes weddellii | reverse complement strand
TGTGGTATGGATAGCTCCCCCGGGGCATCCTCCTGTCCGACAGAAACACTGGAAGTGTGGAAGTAGTTGTTTTAAATGATATCAAAGACTTTCACAAAGAGAAGGAGTCCAAGAGACAAGGCCCGTGCTTGGCCACCCGGTGCACACGTTGGCAGAACTTATTCGGTTACACAAGGCGCATCTAACCGGAACAAGCTTACGCTAACATCTTCCCCC
>NW_027947433.1:0-216 GCF_054177405.1 Leptonychotes weddellii | reverse complement strand
ATATAGCCAGTAGGCCTGAGGGCAGCAATACTGTTAATAATGTGTTGAAATCCTCTTCGAATGCCCCTGTTCCTCCATTGCCCCTGACCTGTCCCCCATGGTCCTCTCCAGGCCTCCCATGACCCAGCAACCAAAGGGGTACCCCTGGCCCAGTATGCAGCCTCCAGAGCCCTACTCCAGCTCTAAGGCTCGTGTCTGTCCTGATTGGCCGGTCCT
>NW_027947432.1:0-216 GCF_054177405.1 Leptonychotes weddellii | reverse complement strand
GTGTGGTTCTAAGTGAATGGAGAGGCCCATTTTGAGTAAGTGTTCTCCCAAAACTTTAGTGCCCTAGCTATATTTTTAGAGAATCATTTAAAGGTTGTCTTGGTGTTAAGGGTTTTACAATTAATTCTAAAATCCCTAAAGTGATTCAATTAAAGAGTCGCCCTTCCTTTGTAGTGTTCCAAAGGTTTTTTTTTTTTTTTTGGGGGGGGGGATGGC
>NW_027947431.1:0-216 GCF_054177405.1 Leptonychotes weddellii | reverse complement strand
TGCGACCCTGCTGCTCCGGGTTTCCGCCCTGGGGGCTGCCCTAAACTCCTTTCCCCACGCTACCAGTCTTCGAGTCTGTGCCCTGTCCCCAGCGCGCAAGGCTGTCGGTCACTGGCGGTGTAGGATCCCCACAGCCAGGCACCCTCCCGCTGCCATTTATCCTCTGCTATCTGCCTGCGGAATCACGGCTCCCCGCTTCATACCTCAAGACCAACC
>NW_027947430.1:0-216 GCF_054177405.1 Leptonychotes weddellii | reverse complement strand
GTAGGTAAAATGGGCTTATTATAGTAGACTAATTATAGTAGACCTACCAGTGATGTTGGGGTTCTTTATCTATCGTTAGGGCTTAAAGACTGAGAAGAGGAAGCTTGCAAGGTACAAAAACAGGGAACCAGAAAGGACAATCACATAGCCAGTGACATACCAATTAAAGGCATAGGTAATGCTTAAGACTGTCCAATATGGTAGCCACAGCAACAT
>NW_027947429.1:0-216 GCF_054177405.1 Leptonychotes weddellii | reverse complement strand
GGAGCCTCCAGACGGTGTCCTTCCTCTGGACCGGGGCTGTGCTGTCCTTTGACCGGCTGCAGGAGGGAATGTGGAACCGGCCCCTCGCGGACCTGCCAGCGACTGTAAGATTTCATCGCCTCCCCGACCCAGCCGCCAGTGGCGGGGCTCCTGCTCGCAAAGCTCGGACATATCCCAGGGGCTCCGAAGGGCCAGAGGGCAGCAGGGCGGCCTGTG
>NW_027947428.1:0-216 GCF_054177405.1 Leptonychotes weddellii | reverse complement strand
GGGCCAGGGCTGCCCTCTGAGGCCTGCCCCAGTCCCCCGGGGACTTGACACTTGAAGAAGTGAGCACCCTCCTCATGGCCTCATGGCAGCTCCAGGCCAGACTGCAGGCCCCAACCCTGTGTCTGCCCCGTGCAAGCCAGGTGACTCTGGACATTGTCAAGCAGCCTTGGGGGTCAGTTGCCTCATCTGTAAAACAGAGGTGATGCTAATGTCATC
>NW_027947427.1:0-216 GCF_054177405.1 Leptonychotes weddellii | reverse complement strand
TTTTCTATTTCTCTGTGTCTTCCTCAATTTCTTTCATGAGTATTTTATAGTTTTCTGAGTACAGATCCTTTGCCTCTTTGGTTAGATTTATTCCTAGGTATCTTATGGTTTTGGGTGCAATTGTAAATGGGATCGACTCCTTAATTTCTCTTTCTTCTGTCTTGTTGTTGGTGTATAGGAATGCCACTGACTTCTGTGCATTGATTTTATATCCTG
>NW_027947426.1:0-216 GCF_054177405.1 Leptonychotes weddellii | reverse complement strand
GGGACCCTGGCCCCAGACACAAGACCCCGGCCCCAGACACAGGACGCCAGCCCCATTCATAGGACCCTGGCCTCAGACATGAGACCCCAGCCACCGCAGTGCCAGTTCTGGCCTTGAGACTCTGGGGGAGATAGGACAGCCCCCCAAAGATGTCCAAGTTGGACCCCTCAGAGCCCGTGAACAGGCCTGGCTGCTTAGCAAAGGGGATTATGTTGC
>NW_027947425.1:0-1245 GCF_054177405.1 Leptonychotes weddellii | reverse complement strand
TGCTATGAACATTGGCGTGCATATGGCCCTTCTTTTCACTACATCTGTGTCTTTGGGGTAAATACCCAGTAGTGCAATTGCTGGGTCATAGGGTAGCTCTATTTTTAATTTTTTGAGGCACCTCCACACTGTTTTCCAAAGTGGCTGTACCAACTTGCATTCCCACCAACAGTGTAAGAGGGTTCCCCTTTCTTCACAACCTCTCCAACATTTGTTGTTTCTTGCCCTGTCAATTTTTGCCATTCTAACTGGTGTAAGGTGGTATCTCAATGTGGTTTTGATATGAATTTCCCTGATGGCTAATGATGATGAACATTTTTTCATGTGTCTGTTAGCCATTTGTATGTCTTCTTCAGAGAAGTGTCTGTTCATGTCTTCTGCCCATTTTTTGACTGGTTTATTTGTTTTTTGGGTGTTGAGTTTGACAAGTTCTTTATAGATCTTAGATATCAGCCCTTCATCTGTAGTGTCATTTGCAAATATCTTCTCTCATTCTGTGGGTTGCCTCTTTGTTTTGTTGACTGTTTCCTTTGCTGTGTAGAAGCTGTTTGTCTTGATGAAGTCCCAAAAGTTCATTTTTGCTTTTGTTTCACTAGCTTTTGGAGATGTATCTTGAAAGAAGTTGCTGTGGCCGATGTCAAAGAGGTTATTGCCTATGTTCTCCTCTAGGATTTTGATGGATTCCTGTCTCACATTGAAGTCTTTCATCCATTTTGAGTTTATCTTTGTGTATGGTGTTAGAGAATGGTTGAGTTTTCATTCTTCTGCATGTGGCTGTCCAATTTTCCCAGCATCATTTATTGAAGAGACTGTCTTTTTTCCATTGCATATTTTTTCCTGTTTTGTTGAAGATTATTTGACCATAGAGTTAAGGGTCCATCGCTTCTCGGCCTTTTGGCTAAGATCAAGTGTAGAGTTAAGGGTCCATATCTGGGCTCTCTATTCTGTTCCATTGGTCAATATGTCTGTTTTTGTGCCAGTACCATGCTGTCTTGGTGATCATTGCTTTGTAATATAGCTTGAAATTGGGCAACGTGATGCCCCCAACTTTGTTTTTCTTTTTCAACATTTCCTTGGCGATTCGGGGTCTTTTCTGATTCCATACAAATTTTAGGATTGTTTGTTCCAGTACTTTAAAAATGCCATTGGAATTGGCATTGAAGGTATAGATTGCTCTGGGTAGCATAGACATTTTAATAATGTTTATTCTTCCGATCCATGAGCATGGAATGTTTTTCCATCTTT
>NW_027947424.1:0-216 GCF_054177405.1 Leptonychotes weddellii | reverse complement strand
GGGAACACAAGCAGGGGAGTGGGAGAGGGAGAAGCAGGCTTCCCGTGGAGCAGGGAGCCCGATGTGGGGCTCGATCCCAGGACCCTGGGATCACGACCTGAGCTGAAGGCAGATGCTTAACGACTGAGCCCTTTTTACTGAGATCTTGTATACCTTAAATATTTTATCAATTTCCAATTTATTCATTTATTTTTTTTTTTAAAGATTTTATTTATT
>NW_027947423.1:0-216 GCF_054177405.1 Leptonychotes weddellii | reverse complement strand
GCCGAGCAGGGAGCCCTACGCGGGACTCGATCCCGGGACTCCAGGATCATGACCTGAGCCGAAGGCAGTCGCTTAACCAACTGAGCCACCCAGGCGCCCCCATATGGGACCTTTAACTAACCAAGGCCTTGTGGCCAGGGACGCGGTCAGCAGACCATCTTGGTATGTGATCATACTGTACGCTCGGCACGTTTCCCCTGATATTCTCAGCAAATG
>NW_027947422.1:0-216 GCF_054177405.1 Leptonychotes weddellii | reverse complement strand
GCATCTCTGGAAAACTGCTGGTCTGACTCAACTCAAGGCCAAGGCAGCTGCAGACTGGTCCACTAACAGGGACCAAGCACTGCCCACACAGGCAAACAGAGCCACTTCAGACAGCTGGACTAAATGCAAAAGTGGCTCAGCCACAACAGTAGGGCACATGCAACACACAAAGGAGACACTCCTAAAGAGCCAAGTTCTGATAAACAGGGAACACTG
>NW_027947421.1:0-216 GCF_054177405.1 Leptonychotes weddellii | reverse complement strand
TGTTTCCCTATGCTAGCAAGAGGAATGGCGTGGTAGGGAATGGTCTGAAGAGGGTATTTTTAGCAAGAATATCGCAGAGTTGATACTTCCCATACTTGACATCAGGAAGCACATGTCTTTTTCCGCCATTATTGGTGATGCTAAGTCTTTGATTAGGCTTATTAAGGTAAATTTACACGCAATGTAGATTTTTTAGTGGGTATAGTTCCGTGAGTT
>NW_027947420.1:0-216 GCF_054177405.1 Leptonychotes weddellii | reverse complement strand
TTTTTAGGAGTGATCTAGGCTACAAATATATATTTATGTCTTAGAATTTATATAGAGTTGAATCTGTGTCAATTTGAGCACATGTAGAATGAGAAGGAAAATAAGCCAAAGAAGTTGGGAAAACACTTAAGGGCCAGAAAAGGAAGATAAAAATGAAAATGCCAAGTGTCTGTCAGTATGTGGACCTACCAGAACCCTCGTATATTGCCAGTGTGA
>NW_027947419.1:0-216 GCF_054177405.1 Leptonychotes weddellii | reverse complement strand
GCGGCATCGCGACCGCGCAGGTTCTTGCACCCCGTACGTGTGGGGGTGGGGGCACCGAGTCTCCCCGGGGAAGACCTTCAATGTCACCATTCACAGAGCTGATCAAGAGCCCGGTACTTACAGTGATGAGAAGCCGGCTGGGACATCCGCTATGCTAGGAGCAGAATTCTGAAGCTGATCAGACAGAGGGATGGGGGGGGAGAGGGAGGGAGGGGG
>NW_027947418.1:0-216 GCF_054177405.1 Leptonychotes weddellii | reverse complement strand
GACTGTACTAGATTATCTAACCATTTCTATAGTCACTTTTAATTTTTTGTGGCCAATAATCCTCTATAGGTATTATATTCAATAGAGGCTTCAAATGAGCTTCCAGAAGTATTCTTTCATCCTATGAGTCATTGTCTACATAAGTTTGATTTTCATTTAGTTCTAGCAATGAACTTATAACCCTTTTGTTATAATATATACATATTGCAGAATGAT
>NW_027947417.1:0-216 GCF_054177405.1 Leptonychotes weddellii | reverse complement strand
CTATGATGTGGACTACCCTAAGTGTCTCCTGTAAGTGGAATCGTATAGTATTTGTGTTTTTGTGACTGGCTTATTTCACTTCGTGTAATGCTCTCAAGGTTTAGCCATGTTGTAGCATACTGCAGAGTTTCCTTCCTTTTTAGGGCTGAGTAACATTCCACTCTATGTATCCACCGCCTTTTGTTTATCCATTCACCTGTTGATAGACCCTTGTTG
>NW_027947416.1:0-216 GCF_054177405.1 Leptonychotes weddellii | reverse complement strand
TAGCCATTCATCTGTCGATAGACATCTAGGCTCTTTCCATAGTTTGGCTCTTGTGGACATTGCTGCTATAAACATTGGGGTTCACATGCCCCTTTGGATCACTACAGTTGTATCTTTGGGGTAAATATCCTGTAGTGCAATTGCTGGGTCATATGGTAGCTCTATTTTCAACTTTTTGAGGAACCTCCATACTGTTTTCTAGAATGACTGCACCAG
>NW_027947415.1:0-216 GCF_054177405.1 Leptonychotes weddellii | reverse complement strand
AAACTCACACGTCCTGATTTTTATTATTTTTTTTAAGATTTTATTTATTTGAGAGAGAGCATGAGATGGGGGAGGGTCAGAGGGAGAAGCAGACTCCCTGCTGAGCAGGGAGCCCGATGCGGGACTCGATCCAGGGACTCCAGGATCATGACCTGAGCCGAAGGCAGTCGCTTAACCAACTGAGCCACCCAGGCGCCCCTCACACTTCCTGATTTT
>NW_027947414.1:0-1245 GCF_054177405.1 Leptonychotes weddellii | reverse complement strand
ATGTATTATTTTTTTCAGAGGTACAGGTCTGTAATTTATCAGTCTTGCACAATTCACAGTGCTCACCATAGCACATACCCTCGCCAATGTCCATCACCCAGCTACCCCATCCCTCCTACCCCCCCACCACTCCGGCAACCCTCAGTTTGTTTCCTGAGATTAAGAATTCCTCATATCAGTGAGATCATATGATATTTGTCCTTCTCTGATTAACTTATTTTGCTTAGCATAATACCCTCTAGTTGCATCCATGTTGTTGCAAATGGCAAGATTTCTTTTTTTTTTTGAAGGCTGCATAATATTCCATTGTATATATATACCACATCTTCTTTATCCATTCATCTGTCGATGGACATCTTGGCTCTTTCCACAGTTTGGCTATTGTGGACATTGCTGCTATAAACATCGGGGTGCACGTACCCCTTTGGATCACTACATTTGTATCTTTGGGGTAAACACCCAGTAGTGCAATTGCTGGGTCGTAGGGTAGCTCTATTTTCAACTTTTTGAGGAAACTCCATACTGTTTTCCAGAGTGGCTGCACCAGCTTGCATTCCCACCAACAGTGTAGGAGGGTACCCCTTTCTCCGCATCCTCACCAACATGTGTCATCTCCTGACTTGTTATTTTTAGCCATTCTGACTAGTGTAAGGTGGTATCTCATTGAGGTTTTGATTTGTATTTCCCTGATGCCGAGCGATGTTGAGCACTTTTTCATGTGTCTGTTGGCCATTTGGATGTCATCTTTGGAAAAATGTCTGTTTGTGTTTTCTGACCATTTCTTGATTGGATTATTTGTGTTTTGGGTATAGAGTTTGATAAGTTCTTTATAGATTTTGGATACTAGCCCTTTATCTGATATGTCATTTGCAAATACCATCTCCCATTCTGTCAGTTGTCTTTTGGTTTTGTTGACTGTTTCCTTTGCTGCGGAAAAGCTTTTTATCTTGATGAAGTCCCAATAGTTCATTTTGCCCTCGCTTCCCTTGCCGTTGGTGATATGTCTAGCAAGAAGTTGCTCTCGCTGACGTCCAAGAGGTTGCTACCTGTGTTCTCCTTTAGGATTTTGATGGATTCCTGTCTCACATTTGGATCTTTCATCCATTTTGAATCTATTTTTGTGTGTGGTGTAAGGAAATGGTCCAGCTTCATTTTTCTGCATGCGGATGTCCAATTTTCCCAACACCATTTGTTGAAGAGACTGTCTTTTTTCCACTGGACATTCTTTCCTGCTTTGTCGAAGAT
>NW_027947413.1:0-216 GCF_054177405.1 Leptonychotes weddellii | reverse complement strand
TTCAAACCCATCTAGCAATTAGCTGAAGCCAAGCTTACCAGGTACTAGGGTACAGACTTTTCAGATCTTCAAAACATTTCAGTGGAAATGTGTCTTGCTTAACTTAAGTTGCACCTACAATATTTGACAGTGTTTGTTAGAAATTCCTGTTTCCTGATAGTAAATCTAAAGAAATGGGATGCCACACGTCAGATGTAAGTGCCAGCGCTTCGATGG
>NW_027947412.1:0-216 GCF_054177405.1 Leptonychotes weddellii | reverse complement strand
TTTTTTTTTTTTTAAAGAGTGTATTTATTGATTTGAGGGAGAGAGAACACAAGTGGAGGGGAGGGGCAGAGGGAGAAGCAGACTCCCCACTGAGCAGGGAGGCCGATGTGGGGCTCAATCCTAGGACCCCGGGATCATGACATGAGCTGAGCTGAAGATAGATGCTTAACTGACTGAGCCACCCAGGCGCCCCTTGAATAGCTTGTTTTTTGATGT
>NW_027947411.1:0-216 GCF_054177405.1 Leptonychotes weddellii | reverse complement strand
TGTAAATATTTCAGGTATTTTTTTTTCTAAAAAAAATAAGGGCGACTTTTAGTACATTGACAGTATACATAACAAACTAATAACTTCTTAATATATCAAAAATCATTTCAGTTTTTAGATCGCTGATGCATAAAGATTTTTATATAGATTGTTGAAATCAGGAACTAAACAAGATCTAACACTGAATTTGGTTGATTGGCCTTTAAATCTTTTTTA
>NW_027947410.1:0-216 GCF_054177405.1 Leptonychotes weddellii | reverse complement strand
TTTATCTCTGGCAATGGTTCTAAGAGGCATATATAACAGATTCAAAACACAAACATGAATACATTTCCCTTTATGAGAACTTTGAAAAACTTGATGATCCAGTGGTGCTGGTATATAAGGAGGAGGGACTGTTCTATTTAGTTAAACAAATGAATAGAACCGAGGACAGATAAACAAGTAATAAATGATTTTTTTTTTTTACCTTTTGCCTTTCTC
>NW_027947409.1:0-216 GCF_054177405.1 Leptonychotes weddellii | reverse complement strand
TGTAATGAATACAAGGACTATAACTGACACATTGATTATTTGATACATAAATGTTTTCAAATTGCCAATATTTATTTTTCAAGTAAATTCAATGGTGTCACATTAAATAATTAATTCAATAATCTTTTCATTCTATAGCTTTTATTTTGGCAAACTGTCTCTTCATCATATCAGTGTTTAATTTCAGACTCCACTCAAGTTCATATTGCCACAAAG
>NW_027947408.1:0-216 GCF_054177405.1 Leptonychotes weddellii | reverse complement strand
TTAAAGATTTTTATTTCGTTATTTGAGAGGGAGGAAGAGAGCACAAGCAGGGGGAGCGGCAGAGGGAGAAGCAGGCTTCCCGCTGAGCAGGGAGCCCGACGGGGGACTCGATCCCAGGACCCCGAGATCATGACCTGAGCCGAGGGCAGACGCTTAACCTACTGAGCCACCCAGGCGCCCCCATAGAAGTCCTTTTTATTCAAAGCAAGAATTCAC
>NW_027947407.1:0-216 GCF_054177405.1 Leptonychotes weddellii | reverse complement strand
AGTCCCGCATCAGGCTCCCTGCTCTGCGGGGAGCCTGCTTCTCCCTCTGCCTCTGTCTCTCTCTCTCTCTCTGTCTCTCATGAATAAATAAATAAAATCTTTAAAAAAAAAAAAAAAATCAGAAAAAGAAAAGAAAGCTTGTTCAAGGTCCTAGAGCTAGCTGAGAAGTGGGAGACGGCGACCAGAGGGCAGGCTATCTGACCCAGAGACGGTGTT
>NW_027947406.1:0-216 GCF_054177405.1 Leptonychotes weddellii | reverse complement strand
TTCCTCCTTTCTTCCCGTCCTCCTTTCTCCCTTCCTCCCTTCCTCCCTTCCTCCTTCCTCCCTTCCTCCTTCCTCCTTCCCCCTTCCCTTCCTCCCCTCCTCCTTCCTCCTTTCCTCCTTTCCTCCCTTCCTCCCTTCCTTCTGTTCTTTCTCTATCTCACTTCTTTTTCTTTCTCACTTTGTATTTATAAAATATTTCAAACATACAGAAAAGCA
>NW_027947405.1:0-216 GCF_054177405.1 Leptonychotes weddellii | reverse complement strand
GGACTCGAGGGAGGTGGGTGAGGAGAGGAAAAGCGATGTATAAACCTCTTCGCAGGCATGTCATCAGTGTTTCGTAACAACTCTTGAAAAGATCAAGGAAAGTAAAAAGAACGATGTAAGCAACAGCCCTACATAAGACTTCTGGGGGAAGCCCACTAAACTACAGTGTCAGTACAGTTGATATGAAAAGCACAATTCTGGGACGCCTGGGTGGCT
>NW_027947404.1:0-216 GCF_054177405.1 Leptonychotes weddellii | reverse complement strand
TTTTTTTTTTTAAAGAATTTTTTTTTTAAAGATTTTATTTATTTATTTATTTGATAGAGAGAATGAGAGAGAGAGAGCATGAGATGGGGGAAGGTCAGAGGGAGAAGCAGACTCCCCGCCGAGCAGAGAGCCCGATGCGGGACTCGATCCCGGGACTCCAGGATCATGACCTGAGCCGAAGGCAGTCGCTTAACCGACTGAGCCACCCAGGCGCCC
>NW_027947403.1:0-1245 GCF_054177405.1 Leptonychotes weddellii | reverse complement strand
TTTACTCTGCTTGCCCCACAGAAGCCTCTGCATTCACTTGGTCTCCATTTTTCTCCAAGACCTCATATGATCCTCAGGATGGCTGTGTCTCCAAAAGCCTAATATGGAACCGGTGGAAGAGGCAGCTCGGCTCCATGTCCAAAGGCTCAGAGGTGGAGAGAAGGCTGTGCGTCCGGAGGGTGGTGGGCGCTTGTATGGCCGAACAGGATCATGCACGGACAGCCGGACTGTGAGGAGCCTTGCCTGACGCACTGAAGTGTCACGGAAAACACGCCAGTCGCTTTCTCCATGAAGGGATACGTTCACTGATTGATCAAAATAGATCTTGTGTGTCTGTATAACTGGAGAAATCTTCCTAGACACTTTATAAAGGAATTTTCAAACCTATTTATGACTTGTTCCTAACCCCTTTGCTCTTTTTTCAGTAACATTATCTGATTTTGCTTACCCATAAGACAGGTGGTTATGAGTTTAAGAGACTCCAAAATCATATATATATATATATTCTCTATATATATATTCTCTCTCTATATATATAACATATATATATACACACTTCATATGTATATATGAAATTTTTAAAGGATAAAAATGATTTCACAGGATTGCTGTAAGAATGTATATAAAACATTGTATAGATGGTATATAAAAACACTTTGAAAACTAACAGTACCATTAAATGTTTACTGAATAAATGAATAAAAGCTATTCATTTGGATTTAGGCAGAAGAGAAAGATCCATCGAAAGCAATCTTTCTTTCCTTCTGGGCACATTTGATCATGGCTGTTAATTTTTAGAGGTAATCTAGTCATTGTTTTCTGGAGGACTGTGGCCTGAAACAAAACAAAAAACAAAGCTTTTTGCCAAAGCTTTTTGATTCACACAGCCAGATACACTACTTTCCTCATGGGTAATAATTCACGGTAAATGCACACTAGAAAAGCTTCAGTTCTAATGGGCAGAGGAAGCACGTCTACACGGTCCTTCTCTAGTCGGCTAAAATACAAGCGTTACTGATGCCTTCCTCGCTTTCACGGAAGTGCTTGGTAAAGGTGCTTTTATAAAGCTGCAACTATTCTTGAGGCGATATGAGAGGTACCCAGGCTTTGGCAAGGAGTGGTAAATCTGGCAAGGAAGTTCAATTTCCGTAACATTGTTTCCAGCCCAGGAAATGTCTCAGGTAGCTTGGTATGGGTAAGCTGCTGCCAGTTTTTCAGGCATGGGCTTGCTTCTCTCGGATGACA
>NW_027947402.1:0-216 GCF_054177405.1 Leptonychotes weddellii | reverse complement strand
TAAAATTGGTCAGTGCAGGGATGTCTGGCTGGCTTAGTCAGAGGAGCATTGACTCTTACTCTTGGGGCCGTGAGTTCAAGCCCTGCACTGAATGTAGATATTACTAAAAATAAATAAACTAAAAAAGAATTTTTTTAATTAAAAGAAAAATTGGTCAATGCAAAGACAGACCCAGAAGTCCCAAGGGTGAGGCCTAGTTGGGAATGGGTCCAGAGG
>NW_027947401.1:0-216 GCF_054177405.1 Leptonychotes weddellii | reverse complement strand
TAGGCATCCGAACTGGTCCTTTCACTTTGAGATTCTTTTCCTTTGCGCCTCTGATCAAGTCAGCACATACCTTTTCCAAAGATTTTACGTTGCGGCTGGTGAGAGTAATTCTGATTCGGTGAATCGCCACCTCCGGTTCCACGGGTGTCTTTCCGGTGTCTTTAAAAGCCATGGCTGCGGCGCGGCTTCCTGACCGACTTGTTCCTCGGTGAGAGC
>NW_027947400.1:0-216 GCF_054177405.1 Leptonychotes weddellii | reverse complement strand
TGCAGGGTCCTGGGCCCAGTCTGTGCTGACTCAGCCGTCCTCCGTGTCTGGGGCTCTGGGCCAGACGGTCACCATCTCCTGCACTGGAAGCAGCTCCAACATCGGGAGATATGGTGTGAGCTGGTACCAACAGCTCCCAGGAAAAGCCCCCAGAACCATCATCTACAGTAATAGCAACCGACCATCAGGGGTCCCGAATAGATTCTCTGGCTCCAG
>NW_027947399.1:0-216 GCF_054177405.1 Leptonychotes weddellii | reverse complement strand
TCCTTCAGTGAGTGTGCGTTTTTCAGGGGAGTTTGTGTGGAAGAGTCACACATGGGTCCGGGAGTTAATCTCAGAGAGGTGGAAGAATTTCACCAGCCCCGTGGATGCCGCATTCCGCCGTGGTCACAACAGTGTCTTCCTGATCAAGGTACTGCTGGGCCGAGGTCAGGGCTGGGCCAGGAAGTGCTGGAATGGACACGAGAGACCCTCCCTCAG
>NW_027947398.1:0-216 GCF_054177405.1 Leptonychotes weddellii | reverse complement strand
TTATCTCAGCTCTCAGGCTCTAAACAAGTGATCTTTTCCCAATTTTGTGTCACATTTTTTACATTTTGGGGCTCACGGTTGGTGGTTTTGCTGTTTAAAATGGTCCCCAAGCACAGTGCTGAAGGGCTGTCTAGTGCTCCTGAGCCCAAGAAGGCTGCCATGTGCCTTGTGGAGAAAAGGTAGGTGTTGGCTAAGATTCATTCAGGCATGAGTTAT
>NW_027947397.1:0-216 GCF_054177405.1 Leptonychotes weddellii | reverse complement strand
GAAGGGCTGCAGGACCGGACGGTGGAACGGTATGCTTCCCCACAGCCGGAATTGCCCCATGGACAGTGGCCTGTTCTGAACTGGTGAGCTTCCTCTGGACTCAGCAATGAAAAGCCACCTGCTATTTCAAATTGACAAGTGTTGCTTTACCTTTGGGGCCAGTCTTACCACGAGCTTCCATGGGACTTAGGCTAGAAGGTTGTGCCACGTCTCCAT
>NW_027947396.1:0-216 GCF_054177405.1 Leptonychotes weddellii | reverse complement strand
TTGTTCACAGCTGAGTGTCCCATGCCTATGTTATGGTACATTATTTCTTTAAACCACATGATTAAGGTTATGGATTTGGGTATCACTGAATGTAAAATACCTTCATCGGGGAGGAACTGTTTTTTTTTTTTTTTAAAGATTTTATTTATTTATTTGAGAGAGAGAGAATGAGAGAGAGAGAGCACATGAGAGGGGGGAGTGTCAGAGGGAGAAGCA
>NW_027947395.1:0-216 GCF_054177405.1 Leptonychotes weddellii | reverse complement strand
TCACCAACCAGTATCGATACTGCAGCCCACAAGAGGTTACCAACCTGCAAGGTGAGGAGGGCGGATCAAGCCGGGTTTTGGGTGGTGCGTGAGGAGGGGTTATCAGCCGTGGTTCTGAGGACTGTTGTGATTTCAGGGAAGCTTCTTTGGATCTGATGCACTGAAGAGCCTAATCCTGCAATTCCTGCAGCAGTAAGTATTCCTGGGAATCTGGGG
>NW_027947394.1:0-216 GCF_054177405.1 Leptonychotes weddellii | reverse complement strand
CCGTAAGGCATTATACAGGGGTATACATGCAACAGGGAAACTTCACTCAAGGTTCAAATTCCACCTACTCCCAAAGTTCAATTCCTCCAAGATCAAGAATAGCATGCACAGGTGGTTTCTGCTTTGCATCTAGGAAGAATTTACCTTTTTTGCAACCTCCTTGGTCTAAATAGAGAATAATGTATACTCTATTCTCTAAAAGGAAATAGAGCAAAT
>NW_027947393.1:0-216 GCF_054177405.1 Leptonychotes weddellii | reverse complement strand
GCCTGTCCACACCTGTTCGTCCAGCTGGACAGCCATCAGAGGAAGGCAATTCCTTCCAGCAGCTTCCTTGTGGCTAGGCTGCTCCGAGATCATCAGTCTCCACTCCGGGGCCGGGACAGTCAAGACTGAGAAGTGTTGAGTCACAGTGAATCAAGTCCCGTGACGGGGCTCACCCAGGGGCTGTGACGTGTCCTCCCATGTACCAGCCATAAGTGG
>NW_027947392.1:0-1245 GCF_054177405.1 Leptonychotes weddellii | reverse complement strand
GGGCAGACAGACAGATGCGGGTGGGGAGAGCGCACCCCA
This sequence comes from Leptonychotes weddellii, assembly GCF_054177405.1. NCBI lineage: Eukaryota > Metazoa > Chordata > Mammalia > Carnivora > Phocidae > Leptonychotes > Leptonychotes weddellii. The sequence continues at coordinate 1,206 of NW_027947392.1, read as the reverse complement.
CGCACCGTCCTGGGGATGACCCTCTGTGTTGTGGGTGGAAAGGAAGGGGGCCACGACCCCAGGGAGATGTAAGAATGGCTCCCTGGCTGCCTCCTGAGTCACTGTGGTTCAGGCAACGCGAGTGGCCTTGCCCATCTCCCCAGCTGCCGCTCCTCTCCCCATTACCGTGTGTCCTCCGGAGTCTTCAGGGTTCTGAGGTGCACATCCATGGCAGCCCAGGTCTCAGGAGCTGATGAGAAACACAAAAGTGGAGGGTCGGCCGTTTGGTGCTCCACTCTCTCCCAGTGCAAAACCCCTCCTCCACACACTTGCTTTCTCTTAGTGTTGTTGCTTCCCAGCGCGTCCAGGGACTCATCTCTGGATCCAGGGGCTTGAGGCTCCCACTCTGGCCATGGACAAAATGATCTTCCTGGCAGAAAAAAACAGAGAAAGACGAGCAGGCTAAAAAGACCCTCCTCCACCCCACAAGTATAGCCAGAAACAAACAAATCAAAAAAAAAGGAGGAATGGAAGAAAGAAAACTGGATAGAAGAGGAGGAACCCTCCCACCCCAAATTAATTGACCATAGGTTTGCAATTTGACCCAATTGGAAAACCAGGATTTACTAAGATAATTTATATGGCAAAAGATAAAAGGAGGTTAATTGGCTTTTGGCCCTCTAAAACATAGGTTCTGAATTAACTTTAATGTCTGCTAAGATGCACCAGTTGGCTAACCTTCATGGACTCAATACCAGGGCTCCAATTATGGTTATACCTAGTAAAATAACCATATTTTCTAGCTTCTGTATTTAATGCTTTGACATCTCAGACTTGCTGACTTTGGAGGGACTGTCCCTGGCAGGCTTAGTTAATTCCTAGAGATGGTGAACAGCTTGCCTGTGAGCACACCTTTCACATCTAAACCAACCAATACCACCTCCTCCAGGAAGCTCTTACACTTAGGCCACTATCCCCTGCCCTGATCACCCCAGGGGCAGAGACAGATTACTCCAGACACCACTATGGCCTGGAGCCCACTGAAATTATTCAAACTAGCCAGTCTTAAGCCTGCTTACCCTGCCTCACCTGTCCCTTCCCATGGAAACCACAATAAAGGGTCTTGCCCACATTTTCCCTTCATTCCCTCTTTCTCCTGACCAACCCTGGTGCTTCCCTGGGAGGCCCTCCATGGCTCTAAGGAACTCCTTTCTTGGGATCTGTGAG
>NW_027947391.1:0-12520 GCF_054177405.1 Leptonychotes weddellii | reverse complement strand
CTCTATTCTCTTCCTAAAATGACTTACATATTCTGACATAGATAAAATTTTGTATATAATTTCATGGTACTTAGAAAACATTTTGGACCCATCCATGGATGAGCCCCTCCCAGAGGTGCATGAAGCCCTTCATCTATATTATCTCAAAGCCCCTTACTGGCCTGGAGCTGGGAGATTCTTGACAATTCTCAGGTTCTCTGTGGTGGAGCACACTCAGTCACAGTCATCCCCAGATAACTACCCAAGTGGTTATTGTGATGTCACAGCCCTTGAAGAGCAAGCATAAGGAGAGTTGGGTTGAAGGTCCTAGTACTTCTTCCCAGAGATCCAGGAAAGGATTGACTTCTGCCAGATTCTGGATGAACACTGAACACATGCATTGCTATCGAACTGTTTCCTGTCCTTGTAAAGAAAAGAGACATTTCCTAAGGGACAAGCCTCTTTCCAACCACATTCAGTGTCAGAAGAGGAAGAGGGTTCTTCCAAGAGGCCAGAATCAGCATATGGTTGCTTACTCTTACAAGCTATTGATTATTTTCGTTAAATATCACCATTGTGACTAGAGGAAGAAGTTCTCTTGGTGGCTTCCTCCCAGGGGTAAGGTGAAGAGCTAGCTTTTATTGGAACAACCCCACAACTTCCAGTGAGGATGGATAATGAGCAACATGGAGTCAAGAAGAGCAGCAAGCCTGTTCTAGTCTTGTACAATCACAATGATGGCTGGCGTCTGTCTACTGCTTATCTCATGTAAAATAGTCATAAGCCTATGAGACAGGTCTTATTATTCCTGCTTTACAAATACGGACACTGAAGCTCAGAGAGGTAAGGTGATTTGTCCCAGGCCACACAGCTCAGAGGCAGTGGGTCAGGCCAATCTGACTCTGTCCTGTGAGTTCTTATCTGTGATGCTGAGAGTTGCTGTGTGTGTGAGTGGGCGAGTGACTTAGGCTCCCCACCCCACAGTGAGTCATACTTGGTTGTGGAGGGAGGAGGAGAGGAAGCTATGATGCTGGCCAATGCCTGCAACATCTCCCCACAAACCCAGCACCACAAAACAGCAACTGAGGCTGGGAGGAGGAAGGGGCCAGTCCCTTCAACTACCAGTCATCCCCCCTGACAACCCGTCTTGATCTCCTCAACCCTGAGCCCCCTCTGAGGCCTAACTCAGTAGTCACAGGAGTCCCCTAGGAGAGCCCAGGAAGAACTTAATAAAGAATGGGAAGCAGACACTCAGCCTAGACTCCCCCTCTGAAGGTGTGAAAACCCTTGGCTCTGGCTCAATAAACAGTTAAATTAGCACTTTTAATTCTCCAGATCTCTTGCCTGGCTTTATTTCATCTTCTCCTGAAATAACCCTGGGCATTATACATTTATTTCATCCACTTTTCAGTTTGTATGTTATATTTCACAGAGAAAAAGTAAAAGAATACATATCTACAATTCAAGCAGGGCAGCTGGTATTCTTCCCTTTTTGCATATGGGGAAACAGAGGCACAGAAGTTGCATGATTTGACTGAACAGAGTTGCCACATCCAATTGTGCAGGTTTTTCACTGTATAAGGAACTTAGCAGACAGGTAAATAGAGCTGAAATATAACCTGTGCCAGATATAGCCAAGCTGTCCATGGGCTGCAGCTACCTGGGAGAAGGGGCACCATTTTCTGTTTTCCAGGAAACATAAGTCTTGATGCAGCCTGGTGCCCAGGATGGGAAGGTAGGTCGGTGGCATTGCTGGGAGGAGAGGCCAGGTCTCCAGATTCTTGCAGTTCCTTTATCATACCCACTGTTCATATCCTCTGTCCCTATCCACCTTCAGTTATCCTTAGTCTCTGCCTATAACCTTCCCACCCTGCCTTCTAAATTGGAAGTCATGTGGAAGTGAAAACAGAAATGTAATGGGCTTTAGAAAAACATCAGTGGCTTATGCAGGCAGGGTAGAAAGGTATGCATATAGAGAAAGATGGGATTCTCTCTTCCTGAGGCTCTTCGGGGGGCGGGGGCGGGGGTGAGTGCTGCTTGCTTCTCTTTATTAATGCCGTTGGGTTCCTGGCACCCTGACAGATGTAGCTAAAAGGACTTGCTTTAATGGATAATTTGGTGATTTCTTTTTACCTCCCTGTTTCCCTGGAATAGGTTTATTCACTCCATCTTGGTGAACCTTCCTTGGGGTGCCTTCTCACCTGCCTGCGGCTTCTTTTAGACTGGAGTCTCCCTGGCCCTCATTTCCATTCCCTGCAGACTTCTGCCCCCTGGACAGACAATGGTGTCCCTTGATGGTGGGATTTCCTGTGGACTCAGAGGCTCTGGGATCTGGAAGTGGGAGGGCAGTACTTCCCTGGTGGGGTGGACCAGGGAGGATGGTGCCCACCTTCGCCACAGACTTTCCTAGCTCAGGTTCATTCACACTTCACATCGAAGTACGTGTTCTTACTTCTCCCGCCCAGATTCATCTCCCTGCCCAGCAGCATCCAGATTTCTCTGGGGAGTTTCTTCTCTCCCAGCATTTGTTGCCTTAGAAGGGGGCTTGTACCAGATCCTGCGTACATTGCAGAAAATGAGGACAGAGCCTTTCTCTCCCCACCCTGGTTTGCTGGGGATTGGCCAATGGAACATGGCTTCTTGGGAGTTAGACTCAGAGCGGAGGACACACAGAGAGGATGACTGGTGTCCCATGCAGGCTGTTCAGATGTGAGAAAATTCTGGGCTTTTGATGCCCATCTCCTAGCATTGTGTCACCCTCTTGTTTCCTGCCCTTCCCAAGTCCACTGTTCCACAGATTCCACAAGTGTCCTGAAATCCTCAGCAGATTCCCTCTGTTTTTGTTGCTCACAGCCAAGAACCCTGTCTTAGTCAGCTTGGGCTGCCATAACAAAATACCACAGACAGGGTGGCTTAAACAGCAGACATTTATTTCTCACAGTTCTAGAGGCTGGGAAGTCCAAGGTCAAGGCGCTGGCTGAGTCAGTTCTTGGTGAGAGCTCTCTTCCTGGCTTGCAGATGGCTGTCTACTTTTTGTGTGCTCACATGATCTCTTCTTTTATGTGCATGTGGAGAGAGCAAGCTCTCTTGTCTCTTTCTCTTCTCCTAAGGGTGCTAATCCCATCCTGGGGGCTCCATTCTCATGATCTAATCTAAACCTAATTACCTCCAAAGACCACACCTCCTAATACCATCACATGGTGGGAGGGAGTTAGGGCTTCACCATAAGAATTTTTGGGGGAAACAAACATTCAGCTCAAAACAGACCAGGACTGATCCAACCCCCAAATTTAGGGGCTTAGTATGTTATAGCAGCCCAGTAGTAAACAGTTTCTCTGCCATTTTCCTGAAGACTTATAAAGGAGGCTGTGAACACAGCTTCTAGACAGTGCAACCATTTCTCCTGCCCCTCATGAAGGGAATACTTCTTTCCCCAGAACTGGCTGCCTAAAGGCAGTACCTCCTTAACTCCCACCTTCTGGTTTCTTAAGACAGACACCCACACACTTGTATTAGGAGGAACTCAGCAGGTGGTAACAATGATAATAAGCTTAAGGAATCTTTATAAGGATTAAAATTCAAGTTCTCTTTGATCCTGTGGATCAAACCCCTGTCTGGGAATTTCCTAACTGTGTTGCTGTGGGCAAGTTACTAAATCATCCATGCCCCCAGGTTCTCATCGAAAATACGCAATAATAATACCTATATCTCAGAAATTTTGTGACAGTCAAATGAGATAACAAACATAAGGTACATAGTATTATTTCTTCATATAAGTGCTTCAATATGAACTACTATATGATTGTTATTATTATTAGATTAGTGTTTGTAGTTATAGGGTCTTTTCATTCCCCCACACTCATGAGCTTTGATGATTCAGGAAGGTCCCTTTCCAGCCCTTTGGCCTTTCTTCCTGTGACTTTTGGTAGTAAAACATTCAAGTCTTTGCCCATCCTTTGGGAATAATCTCCCATCCTTGCACTGAGTGTCTCCTCTGTGCACCCAACCTGACCACACACACATAAACACACACACACACACCTCCCTGTGTGAGCCCATGTAACTCTGGGTGCCCTGCACTGGGGCACCTTCTTCAGGGGCTTCCCTCTATAGCTATTCTCTATAGCTGACCTTCAGGGGCTGCCCTCTATAGCTATTCTCTTAGCCTCTCTATTTCTGTGGAGAAAGTCCCGCCGCTTTAACCCCTGAGAGCTTCAGGCTTCTCTGTGACTTCTTGGCTTTTTCATTCACTCTTACTTAAAGTTCTCTACCTGCCTGCTCCTGCAACCCATCGCCTCCAGGAAATGTTCTCTGAATAGCTGACAGAACAGTGATGATTCTCCCCAGAGATGCAGCCTACTCACCTGTCAGGAGGAGAGGGAGGAAGCTCCTGGGCATCTTCCTACTGTAGTGCTGTAGGATCCTAATGCAAATTCATAGACTCCTAGAACTCAGAATTTCAAGGAACATCAAACAATCACCTATTTTCTCTAAAGATAGATTCATATTATGGGTGAGATCATGTGGACATCGTGAGGTCACATGGCTGGAGCAAAAAGGGGCCTTAGAATTGGGTCTTCCTTCTCCTGGTCAGAAGCATTGCTAGAGAAGTCGTTCTCTCCCCAAGCCCATTTTCCGAAAGCAGTGTGGCTTTCCTCCTTTCTCCCTTTCTCTGTGTGAGAGCAAGAGTCAGTCTCTTCAATACGCAATAACAATTGGAGCATTAACAGGTTGATGGAGGGAACCTAGACAAGGTTATGGGTGTGGCAGATAGGAGTGCGGAGTATTTCTTGACTTCCTCCCCCACAACCCAGCCCTGCTCACTGGCTGCTAAAAGCTGGCTCTGCCTTCTCCTTGCAGTGTGGTATGTGCTATTCCCAGCATCCTGGTGCTTCTTTACAAGGCAGGTTAGCCTCCCATTGGCATCATTGTTTCCATGATTATAATTGGCCTGAAGATTTTGAGCCTCAGTCTATCTGTTTGATTTCTCTTTCCATCTCACCACATGCTCAGGGCTTAAATAACTGATTTTGAGGGTACAAATTCACAGTTTATAGATGCTATTAAAGAAGCCAAGCTTTTCTTGTCTCCCTGAATGCAAGGAGAGTACTTATTCAGGACCCAGGACATTTCTTGCTGATTTTTCTCCACTTAGAGCGTTTACATACAGGTTGAACATTTTTCAGATGTTGGATTTTCATTCTTTTGTGAATTAAAGCAAGATGTTAACTTGGTTTGGAGTCTCTGGTGTGTATAAGGGCCACATTTTAAAGTGTTAACAGACTCTTTAATAAAAGATGAGAGAAAGCAAGTGGCAGTGAAGACGTTCTTTTTTTTTCCAGTTAAGGAATTTGGAATTCTGAACATTTACATGTAAAATTCAGCTGCAGCATATCTGGATATAAATAATACATTGAAATTTTTATGTAGTTAAGCATTACAGGAGTCGGACAAACTCTGTAAGGATTCGCATTTAATTCTGTTTTTAAAAAAATGTGTTAACTAAAAATAAACTAATTTCAGGCATAAAAAGTAACTAAGACAGTAGGAGAATTCTCAAAAGAAAATGATCTGTTTAATTTGGTGCCTGTATCTTAAACCACTCATGGGATTAATTAACCATTCACAGGGAGAAGGTCACCCTAGGGGTGGGAGGGGGATGCTGCTCTGAATTACAAGCCTTCAGATATGTCCCATCTTACTCCTCCCTGGCCCTTCACAGAGCCAGCTCTCGTTTCATTAAGCAATGGTAGAGAAATGTTCCTGCAGCCAGAGGGGCCACAGATGTTGGCAAAGACAGGAGGTGAGAGGAAAGGAAGAGAACAGGAACATCTGGAGACTCCACTCCCTTTGTATTCACCCTCACTTTGATCCATCATTTGGGGCTTCTTCCTTCTTGGGGTAGGACACTTCTTTTTTTTTTTAAATGTTGTGTTAGTCTCCATACAGTACATCATTAGTTTTTGATGTGGTGTTCCAGATTCATACTTCTGAGCAGGCATCCAGCAGGCTCTTAGTGACCATACTTGCCTTCTTGGGCTGGCATAACAAATGCCACAGACTGGGGGCTTACACAACACACATTGTATTTCTCACAGTCCTGGAGGCTGTCAGTCCTAGATCGGGTGGTAGCAGGTGGGTTTCTCCTGAGGCCTCTTTCGTGGCTTGCAGATGGCTATCTGCTCACCATGTCCTCACTTGGCCTTTTCTCTGTGAGCACACATTCTGGGGTCTCTTCCTCTTCTTATAAAGACACGAATTATATTGGATTAGGGCCTCATCTATGACCTTGTTTAACCTTAACGACCTCTTTAAAGGCCCTCTCTCCAAATACAGTCACATTAGGGGTGAGGGCTTCAACATATGAATTTTGCAGAGACGCCATTCAATCCATTGTAGTAATCATGGTCCTATAGGTGCTGAGTGTTTGTGTGTGTGTGTGTGGGGGGGGTTCTCAGAAAAGTGTCTTGAATCGATCCCCTCTTTTCATCCCCCATGTGGCCTGAGTGAGTATATTATACAGCCTTTCAGGTCTTGGTTTCTTCCTGTAATAAAAGGTGAAATTATATAGTGATAATTCTGGGATTCCAGCTGACCCTTTGGACTCATACTCACTAGACACATATATTCCTAGGGTTTAGACCCAGCTTCACTCCCAGTTATTCTCTAAGCTTACCCAATAATAAATGTGTACTTCAGACCCTATGTTGGGCACCAGGGACATATAGCTGGCCATAACCCAGCCTCTCTCATAAGAAGCCCACACACAGTTAAAGCAAGGGCTGCTGCTATACATGTAAGTGCTGGGTTAGAGGAGAGTAAAGGATCTTTCAAGAGGCACAGCTCCTTCTTAGTGAGATGGGAGTAGCACTCCATGCCATTCCCTGTGCCAACTGCCCTGTTAGCTTGGCACAGAAACCAACCATACCCTGTGCTCTAGATATGCACAGTTCTCACTATGTATCGGTACTCTTTTTTAATGGAGGTAAATTTTGTATAACATGAAATTCACTATTTTGAACACTTTTATGGTGCAAAAAGGTGACTTTCTTAAAGCAAGGGGACAGGACCTGTGGGCAGAAAGAGCTGCACCGGGGTCATGAGGAGTGGCCCATTATATATTTTCAAGTTGGGAGGGGGTTAGGGATAGTGTAAATATCTAAGGAATTTGGAAGCAAGGTTTCCAGGACCTTGAGGGGGCTAGCTATTGTTGGGAAAATGTCATTTATTACTGTCTAATAAACCCTTAGTCATGAGACCCTTCAGATGAATATTAGTGGGTCCATATGCTTGGGGGATGACTGCCAACACATATCTTGTGGGGGTAGAGATAAAGGAAGTTTCCAAAGGAAGGTATTCAGCTTCTAGTACATTCACAATATTGTGCAACCATCACCACTATCAAGTTCCAAACATTTTTATCACCCAAAAACAAACTCTGTCACTCCCCATTCCTCCTACCCCCAGCCCCTGGCAAACAGTAATCTCTGCTTTCTTTCTCTATGAAATTGCCTATTCTGGACATTTCATGTAAGTGCAATCATACAATATGTGGCTTTTAATATCTGACTTCTTTCACTTAGCATAATGTTTTTAAGGATCATCCATGTTGTAGCATATATCTGTACTTTAGTTCTTTTTATACCTGAATAATATTCCATTTTTGTTGATATACCACATTTTGGTTATCCATTCATCAGTTGATGGACATTTGAGTTGTTTCCACTTTTTGGCTATTGTGAATAATGCTATTATGAATGTTCATGTACAAGTTTTTGTTTGAAAGTGTGTTTTTAATTCTCTTGGATTTATGCCTAGGAGTGGAATTTCTGGGTCATACAGTAACTCCACATTTAATGTCTTGAGGAACCACTACTTTTATTCTCACTTAACAGGTAAAGAAGTTGTAGAGCTAGGAATCCCACTCAGGACCTCTCATTCCAGAGTTCATTCACCAACCCCCTCATGACACTGCTTTAGAGGTGATGTTGGAGCTGGCTTCTGAAGGACCAGAAGTTATCTTGGTTGATGGGGGCAGGAAGGGTATTCTGGGCATATGTGTGAAGTCCTAGATGTATGAGAGAGCTTTTTGCATTTACGCAGGGAGAGGTCATTGAGGACATCTACATTTGTATTTTTGTGGGATGAATTGCCAAGGGAGGGCATATGTGTTAAGTCCTAGACATATGAGAGAGCTTTTTGCATTTACGCAGGGAGAGATCATTGAGGACATCTACCTTTGTATTTTTGTGGGATGAATTGCCAAGGGAGAAGTGGAAGGAGTCAAACCTCTAAGGGTCTTATATACCATGCTCAGAAGTTGAGTGCAAGAAGACCTTAAACAAAGGAATAAGTATGAAAAAATATATGTATGTAAAACAAAAATGAAACCCACAACTCAAATGAAAAGGCAATCACACTGCGAAAAAATATTTGCAAGCCATACGACATTGGGCTAATAGCTTTGTTATATAAAGAACTCCTAAAACTGATTATGAAAACATTTAAACTGAACTAGATAAATGGGCAAAGGACATGAACAGATAATTCACAAAATAAGAAATGTAAAACAGTAAACAAACATATGGAAAAATGTGCAACTTCCAGTATAATCAAAGACATGCAAATTTAAACAACAGTAAGAGAACCATTCTTTGCCTATCAGATTAGTAAATGTTTGTCAAAATGATAATAGCTGATTCTGGCAAGAGTGAGGTATAAGAGGAATTCCTGCACATAAGTATGTTCAAATGCTCCTTTCCCTTTCCCTAATTCTGTAATTCCAGTTCTGGCAATCAATTCTCTCTGAAGCTATATTTATATATTGTTTGCAATAAAGAAAAAAATTGAAACAAGAAGGCAGAGGGTACAGGTGACCAAAGTTCAGAACATCACTTTCATGTGGACACCAGAAACATTTCTCCAGCCCTGACTTCTTTTTGGAGTTCCAGAACTACCCCAAGTTGAACTCTTTATTATTTTCTCCAAATCTCGTTTGTCACATCTGTTTTCATGTTTCCTTAATGGTATCACAGGCCAAATTGTAATCCATGCTAAAAATTTGGAAATTACCCTTTCCTCCTTGCCATGATCTAAATATTTGTGTCCCCCACTCCCCCAAATTCATATGCTGAAATCCTAACTCCTATAGATAATGGTATTAAGAGGTAAGGCCTTTGGAAAGTGTTTAAATCATAAGGATGGAGGCCTCATGAATGGGATGAGGGCCTTATGAAAGAGACCCCACAAAGATCCCTAGCCCTCTCCACCATGTGAGGACATGGTGAGAAGGCTTTGCTTATGAACCAGAAAGTGGGCCCTTACCAAACACCAAATCTGGTGCACAACCGTCCTGGGCTTCCAGCCTCTGGAACTGTAAGAAAGAAATTCTGTTGTTTATAAGCCACTAGTCTGCAGTATTCTGTTCTAGGAGCTTGAAAGGCTAAGACAACTCTCCTCCCCTTCATTTAATCTATTTACCTCAAATTTTGTCAATTATACATCAGGAAGCTTCTTTGTGTTTTGTTTTTTTTTAGTTATTTTATTTTATTTTAATTCCAGGATAGTTAACATACAGTGTTATATTAGTTTCAAGTATACAATATAGAAACTTCTTGAATCCATTTCTCTCATCTTCTTTCTAGTTGCCATTGCCTTAAACCACCCCTTATATTTTCACTCTGAATTACCAGTCTCCTATCACAGGCTATTCACCTGGGGGGATGCTGAGTAAGAGGGGGGAGCTATATTGAGGAGAGAGATATGAGCGAGGCTCCAACAGTGTCTCTGAGTTTTTTCTTATTTTTTAGAAGATCTGAAGCAAATATCCCCAAAGGTTAAGGTTTATTGACTCTAGTATGGACAGGATGTTCATTACATTTTCTATATTTTTTCTCTATATCTTGAATATTTAATAATAAAAATGTTTCAGGTGTCTTGTCTCATCTCCTTTCTGGAAGTTCCCCTACATTCGTATCCTTCCTTCACAATTCCACTAAATATTTTAGGAATAAGAAAAATCTAGGGGCGCCTGCGTGGCTCAGTCATTAAGTGTCCACCTTGATCCCAGGGTCTTGGCATTGAGCCCCACATTGGGCTCCCTGCTCCGTGGGAAGCCTGCTTCTCCAGCTTCCACTCCTCCTGCTTGTGTTCCCTCTCTTGTTGTGTCTCTCTCTGTCAAATAAATAAATAAAATCTTTAAAAAAAAAAAGAAAGAAAATCTAATTTTGTCATTCTCCACTTGAAAACCTCTATTACATTAATTTCCCATTTCTTACAGAATAAAATCTGAATTTATTGCTTGACACAATAGGCCCTCCACACCCTATACCCAAGCCATGCTGAACTTTATAGGTCCCCAAACCCTAACCCAAATGACTCTAGACACTACTCATACCTCTGCACATGCCCTGCCTTGCATGTCCACCTCCATCTCCCCATCTGGTAGACCAACTCACTTTTCAAAGCCAATATCCAACATCCATTCCAGAGGAAAACTTCATCTAAATGTTCTCCAAGCAGAAGTTGGTCATTCCTTCTGAAAAAATTTTCTTCAAGACATTTATCACTGCTCTTACCACATTGTTCTGAAATCTTTTTTTTTTTCACTGTTTCTTTTAACAGACCACAGACTCCTCAAGGAGAAGTTTGGTGTCCTTTTCATCTTTGCAAGTCCCAGGCTGAGCGCAGTGCCAAGAACATCAGGACCCCTTCTAGTGCTGTTAAAATGGAAGAATGAGAATAAGGAGAAAGCCAACATGCACTGGATCATGAGCCCTTTCCCTCTACAAAGGAAACTTGAGAAAGTGAAAACAGAAGTGTGTATAAGAGATGCAGTTTGGATAACACATAGAGTCAGTAATCAGAGACTACTGTTGGAAGAGAATCTCATCCAAGGAAAGAAGGCAGGATGGAAATCAAATGTTTGAAGACAATCTGTGAGAACAGACTCCCAGTCTGGACTAACAAGGCATGCCACTGGCCCTCAGTAATATAATGAATACCATGGCTTACAGCCCAGATCTGCACTTTAGGATTGAGACATTCATCCCCCAGCTGTTGGGAGTATGACAGCCATTGGCTTTCAGTTGAGTCACTCTCTGAGAACTGCCCACAGGCAAGGTAAGCCCTCCTCCAAGTTCATGCCTCTTCCTAAGGGCATCCCCCATCCAATGACTGGTCAATGAAGGGGTATAAATGTCCAGCCCACTTTCCTCAAGACTGGGCAACACTAAAGGGCCCTCCCAGCACCAGAGCTCCACATGGGGCGAGGTGAGGGCTTTTTTTGGTATTCACAACAGAATTCAGCTTCTTCCCTTACTCATTCCCACTTCCTGCACTCCCAAACAGGTATCAATTCCTAAGTCACCATCTAATAAATACATTTCCAGCATGCAAATCTCCATCTCAGAGTCTGTTTCCCAGAGAAATGATCTAAGGCAAATCTTCGAGGCTTACATTTCCATCGCAATGTTTTCAATAGAATGGAATATACTTCCTTGGACACAGCTGCCAAGATCAACTTCACAGATTCTTGAAGTTTCCTTTATCATTTCTGGAATTCTGTTAGTGGCCCAAGGCCACTGCCAAATGGTCACACCCCCTCACCTATGAACTGATTGATTTTTTTTGGTAAAGATTGATAAAGTCACTTATTTGAGTCATATTTTATTTTGTCATATAAAAATCTGAAATTAAAATATATTTAGTGGTAAACTAGGAACAAACAAAACATTAACATTTTTGTCTCCTTTATTAGCTAACTTTTAAAGGAAAATTTAAAAATTTTATTCCTTTAAAGGAAAGATGGCTATGGCCAGACATGTTTCTGTTACAGTTAGCTGAGATAGAGGAATGAGAGTCTGTTTACTCCAGATCAGTGAAAGTCACTGAGGACAAGGCTGTGGTTTGGAAAGGGGGCCAAAGTATGTTTGAGATTTTTAATACATGGACCAGGATGCCAACTATTTATCTGAAATAGCAAATGAGGAGTTAGTCAGACATCCAACCATTGTGGTGTTTGCCCCTGAATGTTCCATCCCAACAATGCATTTCCCTTGCTTTGAGGTTGTGGATGGCTATGGCAGGGCATTGGAAGGCATGTAGAGTCAGTGGGAGAGTTCTTGTTAGAAGGATAGACCCTTCCCTCCTTCCTTCCCTTCATTTTTTCATTAGAATTAACATAACTTCCTTTACTCTAATCCTTCCTGGGACTTGGTTCTCACTTTTTTTTTCTTTTTTTCTTTCTTTTAAAATTTTTTTTATTATTATGTTAATCACCATACATTACATCATTAGTTTTTCATGTAGTGTTCCACGATTCATTGTTTGCGTATCACACCCAGTGCTCCATTCAATATGTACCCTCTTTAATACCATCACCAGGCTAACCCATCCCCCCCCCCCCAGAACCCTCAGTTTGTTTCTCAGAGTCCATAGTCTCTCATGGTTTGTCTCTGCCTCCAATTCCCCTCCTTCATTTTTCCCTTCCTACTATCTTCTTTTTTTTTTTTTTAACATATAATGTATTATTTGTTTCAGA
>NW_027947390.1:0-216 GCF_054177405.1 Leptonychotes weddellii | reverse complement strand
CTCTTCCCCCTGCTTGTGTGCTCTCTCTCTCTCTCTCTGTCATATAAATAAATAAAATCTTTAAAAAAAAATTTGGACTCTTGAGAGTATACAGAGAAAATTTTGTATTATGCTTTTTTAAAGAAGATTTTATTTATTTATTTGAGAGAGAGAGAGAGAGTATGAGTGGGGGGAGGGGCAGAGGGAGAAGCAGACTCCCCACTGAGCAGGGAGACT
>NW_027947389.1:0-216 GCF_054177405.1 Leptonychotes weddellii | reverse complement strand
AATCGCAGATTTTTTTAAATTAAAGAAAAGCCTGAAAGCATACAATTAATGGCAATACACTTTATAATATACAAAATATTTCACTCTAATAAAACATGCTAATTAAAATGGTCATAAAACTGGATTGATAGGCTTGAAACTAAACACGGCACATTCATATTTCTGAGCAAAGTAAACAAAACAAGGAAAGTAAAAAAAAAAAAGTGTTTTTTTTTT
>NW_027947388.1:0-216 GCF_054177405.1 Leptonychotes weddellii | reverse complement strand
GTGCTCGGTATGATATGAATATTCTTGAATTTGTTGAGGCCTGTTTTGTGGCCTAATATGTGATCTATTCTGGAGACTGTCCCATGTGCACTTGAAAAGAATGTGTATTTTGCTATTTTAGGATGGAATGTTCTGAATATATCTGTGAAATCTATCTGGTTCAGCGTGTTATTCAAAGCCTCTGTTTCCTTGTAAACTTCCTCTCAGCTCCTTTTC
>NW_027947387.1:0-216 GCF_054177405.1 Leptonychotes weddellii | reverse complement strand
TTCCCTCCATTGAATTCCCATGGTGTCTTTGCCAAAAGTCAATTTCTGGTGTATGTGTGTGTCTGTTTCTCTAACCTGCTCCACTGATACATTGTCTACCTTTATGTAAATACCACACCATCCTGATTACTGTAAGTTTTATAGTTCTGATATCAGGTAGTACATCATCTAATTTTGCTCTTATTAAAAATGATTGTTTGGGCGCCTGGGTGGCTC
>NW_027947386.1:0-216 GCF_054177405.1 Leptonychotes weddellii | reverse complement strand
TTAAATGTCTGCCTTCAGCTCAGGTCATGATCCCAGGGTCCTGGGATCGAGCCCCGCATTGTATCGGGCTCCCTGCTCAGCAGGAAGCCTGCTTCTCCCTCTCCCACTCCCCCTGCTTGTGTTCCCTCTCTCACTATGTCCTGTCAAATAAATAAATAAAATCTTTAAATAAATAAATAAATAAAAATCTTTTTTCTTTTTCATTTCTAGAGTCAT
>NW_027947385.1:0-216 GCF_054177405.1 Leptonychotes weddellii | reverse complement strand
TTATTTGAGAGAGAGCGCACGTGTGCATGAGCGGGGAGGAGGGGCAGAGGGAGAAGGACGAGCAGACTCCTGATGAACATGGAGCCCAACACGGGCTCGATTCCAAGACCCTGAGATCATGACCTGAGCCAAAGTCAGATGCTTAACTGACTGAGCCACCCAGGTGCCCCTGAAGCACTGTGTTCTTATGTAGGGTTGCGGGTTTGTGGCCTCATG
>NW_027947384.1:0-216 GCF_054177405.1 Leptonychotes weddellii | reverse complement strand
GGCGCTGGGGGTGGCCCGGGGGGCGGGGGGGCTCTGTGAGAAGACACACTGCTCTCCACTCGCTTTCCCCGACGGGCCTGGCTCTCCGCCGGTTTCTTCCTCTGGGCTGTGGAACCTTCTGGATGCTCTCTCCTCAGGATGAGGAAAGCAGATGTCGCTCTCCCCTCCCCCCAAGCCCCCAGACACCCTCTGCTCCCCACAGGGCCCTGGCTCCCT
>NW_027947383.1:0-216 GCF_054177405.1 Leptonychotes weddellii | reverse complement strand
CCCATAAACAAATGTTGTTGATAATAAATAGAGCTGCTATGAACATTTGTTTACGGGATACTGCATGGACATGAAGTTTTCAATTCACTCGGGTAAATACCTAAAAGTGAGATTATTGGATCATAAATGTATGACAAATTGTTTTCTCAAATGGCTGTACCATTTTATCTTTTACTCTTCCATCATGAGGATGATGATGCCCCCTCATCCTGCCAT
>NW_027947382.1:0-216 GCF_054177405.1 Leptonychotes weddellii | reverse complement strand
TCAGAAAGAAAACAGAGGGAAAATCAACCATGGTAATTTAGTGTTGATTTTTTAAAAAATCAAAAACTGTTTTACTGTTAAATGATTACTATTGCCTTCTGGCCTCAAGCTAATAATTAAAGAAATTAGGATGATTTGTAAATATTGGAACTGATCCTGCCTAAAGTAAGACTAGTATGTCAGTGGTTATGAGTCCGCTAAATTTCTTTTCTTAGT
>NW_027947381.1:0-216 GCF_054177405.1 Leptonychotes weddellii | reverse complement strand
CGTATTCATTTATTTAAGCCTTCCTTAATCTCTCCTTTTTTTTTTTTTAAGACACTTGTTGGAAGTATAAATCGCCATACTTTTTAAAAAAATTTTTTTATTGTTATGTTAATCACCATACATTACATCATTAGTTTTAGATGTAGTGTTCCATGATTCATTGTTTGTGCATAACACCCAGTGCTCCATGCAGAACGTGCCCTCTTTAATACCCAT
>NW_027947380.1:0-1245 GCF_054177405.1 Leptonychotes weddellii | reverse complement strand
AGGGGACTTTAACACCCCCCACACTGAAATGGACAGATCATCTAAGCAAAAGATCAACAAGGAAGTAAAGACTTTAAATGACACACTGGACCAAATGCACTTCACAGATATATTCAGAACATTCCATTCCAAAGCAACAGAATACACATTCTTCTCTAGTGCCCATGGAACATTCTCCAGAATAGATCACATCCTAGGTCACAAATCAGGTCTCAACCAGTACCAAAAGATTGGAATTATTCCCTGCATATTTTCAGACCACAATGCTTTGAAACTAGAACTCAATCACAAGAGGAAAATTGGAAAGAACTCAAATACATGGAGGCTGAAGAGCATCCTGCTAAAGAATGAATGGGTCAACCAGGAAATTAGAGAAGAATTTAAAAAATTCATGGAAACCAATGAAAATGAAAACACAACTGTTCAAAATCTTTGGGATGCAACAAAGGCAGTCCTAAGAGGAAAGTATATAGCAATACAAGCCTTTCTCAAGAAGCAAGAAAGGTGTCAAATACACAACCGAACCCTACACCTAAAGGAGCTAGAGAAAGGACAGCCAATAAAGCCTAAAACCAGCAGGAGAAGAGAAATAATAAAGATCAGAGTAGAAATCAATGAAACAGAAACCGAAAGAACAGTGGAGCAGATCAACGAAACTAGGAGTTGGTTCTTTGAAAGAATTAACAAGATTGATAACCCCCTGGCCAGACTTATCAAAAAGAAAAGAGATATGACCCAAATAAATAAAATCATGAATGAAAGAGGACAGATAACAAACAACACCAAGGAAATACAAACACTTATAAAAACATTATGAGCAACTCTATGCCAGCAAATTAGATAATCTGGAAGAAATGGATGCATTCCTAGAGATGTATCAACTACCAGAACTGAACCAGGAAGAAATAGAAAACCTGAACAAACCTATAACCACTAAGGAAATTGAAGCAGGAATCAAAAATCTCCCAACAAAGAAAAGCCCAGGACCAGATAGCTTCCCAGGGGAATTCTACCAAACATTTAAGGAAGAATTAATACCTATTCTTCTGAAACTGACCAAAAAATAGAAATGGAAGGAAAACTTCCAAATTCATTTTATGAGGCCACCATTACCTTGATCCCCAAACCAGACAAAGACCCCATCAAAAAGGAGAATTACAGACCAATATCCTTGATGAACATGGATGCAAAAATTCTCACCAAAATACTAGCCAATACGATCCAACAGTACATTAAAAGGATTAT
>NW_027947379.1:0-216 GCF_054177405.1 Leptonychotes weddellii | reverse complement strand
TGTGAGGTGTGTGAGAGCAGGTGTGTGTGAGCAGGTGTGTGGGCAGATGTCTGAGAGCAGGTGTGTGAGGTGTGTGAGAGCAGGTGTGTGAGAGCAGGTGTGTGAGCAGGTGTGTGTCAGGTGTGTGAGAGCAGGTGTGTGAGGTGTGTGAGAGCAGGTGTCTGAGAGCAGGTGTGTGAGGTGTGTGAGAGCAGGTGTGTGAGCAGGTGTGTGTCA
>NW_027947378.1:0-216 GCF_054177405.1 Leptonychotes weddellii | reverse complement strand
GGATGAAGCAGCCTTTTCTAAATCATTTCCACATTCAGCGATGGAGTGGGCAGTATCGAGATAGAGAAACATAGGGTTCAAAAATTAGGAATGGTTTTAAAGGTCATCTGACTCAGTGGTTTTGAACTTTTAACTTTGCTTAATTACATAGAACAATAAAAGCTGGATACTCTCGTTAATGTTGTATCTTTCCTTCTTCCTTTCCTCCCCCTTTCT
>NW_027947377.1:0-216 GCF_054177405.1 Leptonychotes weddellii | reverse complement strand
GCATCTCTGGAAAACTGCTGGTCTGACTCAACTCAAGGCCAAGGCAGCTGCAGACTGGTCCACTAACAGGGACCAAGCACTGCCCACACAGGCAAACAGAGCCACTTCAGACAACTGGACTAAATGCAAAAGTGGCTCAGCCACAACAGTAGGGCACATGCAACACACAAAGGAGACACTCCTAAAGAGCCAAGTTCTGGTGAACAGGGAACACTG
>NW_027947376.1:0-216 GCF_054177405.1 Leptonychotes weddellii | reverse complement strand
TATATAATATATAGATGTAAAATGAAACATTACTCAGCTATCAAAAAAATGAAATCTTGCCATTTGCAATGACGTGGATCGAACTAGAGGTTATTATGCTAAGTGAAATAGGTCAATCAGAGAAAAACAATTATCATACGATTTCACTCATATGTGGAATTTTAGAAACGAAACAGGATATATGGGAAGAGAGGACAAAATAAAACCAGACAAAAT
>NW_027947375.1:0-216 GCF_054177405.1 Leptonychotes weddellii | reverse complement strand
TGCAGGAACACGGCATGCTCACTGGAAGGGAAGACTTTGAAAGAAAAGTCCCACTTAACCTTGAAGTTAGATTTGATTCCCTAAGCCATAGTTGGGGAAGGCTGTGAAGGTGAACAAGACAGGGTCCCCCCCTGTTTTTTTTTTTATTCTTATGTTAATCCCCATACATTACATCATTAGTTTTAGATGAAGTGTTCCAGGATTCATTGTTTGTGC
>NW_027947374.1:0-216 GCF_054177405.1 Leptonychotes weddellii | reverse complement strand
TTTCATTATGATTGCTTAGATAGGCGTAACTAAGGTGAGTAGTCACTTTATCATGAAACCCCAGAAATATTCCCACAATTATAAAGATTGCCATAAATAAAATGAAAAAGAATAGCAGGAGCCAGCCCAGAAATATTCCCACAATTATAAAGATTGCCATAAACAAAATGAAAGAGAATAGCAGGAGCCAGCTGTGGAGTCTCCTGTTTTCAGGAT
>NW_027947373.1:0-216 GCF_054177405.1 Leptonychotes weddellii | reverse complement strand
TGGAGGTTTCTGTGATTTGTCCCGCAGAACCTTCCACCCTGACCTGCACGAACGCAGGCAGGCTAAACAACGATGTGTGTGAGACTCCTGCTGCATGAGTGACCTCGGGAGCCTGGTTAGTGGACATTAGCTGGCTTCCAGGTCAGAACGGGCCCTTCTGGTCTGGACGCCAAGAGCTGTTAAGTCTTGCCTTACATCCCCTCCTGCTCCAGGCTG
>NW_027947372.1:0-216 GCF_054177405.1 Leptonychotes weddellii | reverse complement strand
TTTTTTTTTTTTTTAAAAGTGTATTTATTGATTTGAGGGAGAGAGAACACAAGTGGAGGGGAGGGGCAGAGGGAGAAGCAGACTCCCCACTGAGCAGGGAGGCCGATGTGGGGCTCAATCCTAGGACCCCGGGATCATGACATGAGCTGAGCTGAAGATAGATGCTTAACTGACTGAGCCACCCAGGCGCCCCTTGAATTGCTTGTTTTTTGATGT
>NW_027947371.1:0-216 GCF_054177405.1 Leptonychotes weddellii | reverse complement strand
CCTGATAAAAATGGATACCAAAATTCTGACCAAGATACTAGCCAAGAGGATCCAACAGTACATTAAACAGATTATTCACCACAACTATGTGGGATTTATTCCTGGGATGCAAGTTTGGATCAACATTCACAAATCAACAATTGTGGTACATCACATTAATAAAAGAAAGGACAAGGATTGGGAGCAAGATGGCGGAGGAGTAGGAGACCTGGATTT
>NW_027947370.1:0-216 GCF_054177405.1 Leptonychotes weddellii | reverse complement strand
TCCTCTCCAGGACAACTTTCCTTCTGCTTTCACCAAAGCCACAGAAGCAGGGAATGTCCACCCATTGCTGCCACTGAAACTGCCAATCTGCATGCATTTTTAGGGAATGCTCTCCCTTCCCTCATGCTACAATGGTTGACCTGTCCTTGCTCCTGAATAAGAACCCTGCCACTTGTGCATAAGATCTCATTTCCTCTCAATTACTCTAGGATTTTG
>NW_027947369.1:0-1245 GCF_054177405.1 Leptonychotes weddellii | reverse complement strand
GAAGGGGTACGTGCACCCCGATGTTTATAGCAGCAATGTCCACAATAGCCAAACTACGGAAAGGGCCCAGATGTCCGAGGTGACAGATGAATGAAGAAGATGTGCTGTATATATATACAACGGAATATTATGCAGCCATCAAAAAATGAAATCTTGCCATTTGCAATGACATGGATAGAACTAGAGGGTATTATGCTAAGTGAAAAAGTCGATCAGAGAAGACAAGTATCATATGATCTCACTGATATGTGGAATTTGAGAAACAAGGCAGAGGATTATAGGGGAAGAGAGGGAAAAATGAAACAAGATAAGACCAGAGAGGGAGACAAACCATAAGAGACTCTTAATCTCAGGAAACAAACTGAGGGTTGGTGGAGTGGAGTGGGGTAGGAGGGATGGGGTGCCTGGGTGGTAGACACTGGGGAGGGTATGTGCTATGGTGAGTGCTGTGAATTGTGCAAGACTGATGAATCACAGACCTGTACCCCTGAAACAAATAATACACGGTTTATTAATAAAAATAATTTTTTTAAAAATTAGGGAGAAATTAGTCAAGGGATTAATAAAATAAGAGGATATGAAATATGACACCGTATGCCTAAAACGTGGTGGGGAGAGGAGTAAAGAATGGGTTTAAACTTAAGTGACCATCAACTTCTATGTACTGCTATATGCAGAAGATAATGGCACAAATCAAAAACAAGTTAATAGATACAGGGATAAAAATAAATAAAGAGAAAGGAACCAAAGGATAGCATTAAAGAAAGCCAACAAACCATGAAAGAGAGCAAGAGAAGGATTAGAGAAAATCTATAGAAACAATCACAAAACAAGTAACAAAATAGCAATAAATATGTATCTATCAATAATTATTTTGAATGTAAATAGACTAAATGCTCTAATCAAAAGAGCATTTAGTTTGGGTGGGGGCGCCTGGGTGGCTCAGATGGTTGAGGATCTGCCTTCAGCTTGGGTCATGATCCTTGGCTCCTGGGACTGAGCCCCGCATCGGGCTCCCTGCTCGATGGGGAGCCTGCTTCTCCCTCTCCCTCTGCCTGCTGCTCCCCCTTCTTGTGCTCTCTCTCTCTGTCAAATAAATAAATAAAATCTTTTAAAAATAAAAAAGAAATAAAAAGAAAAAAGGCATAGGGTGATAGATGGATAAAAAAATTAGACCCATCTATATGTTACCTATTAGAGACTCATTTCAGACTGAAAGACACCTGCCGATTCGAAGTGAGGGGA
>NW_027947368.1:0-216 GCF_054177405.1 Leptonychotes weddellii | reverse complement strand
GTCAGTTGTGTCAAATGATGCTGAGAAGTCAATTAAGATAAGGATAGAGGAAACCATCATTGGATCTGGCAAAATGAAAACATTTGGTGAACTTAATAAAGGCAGTCTTAGTGTAGTGGTAGCAAAGAATGCAGGATTAAAGTGGATTGAGGAGAGAATGCGAGATGAGGAAATGATGGGAAAACACAATGTCACTTCTATAATATGTGGTTTTAT
>NW_027947367.1:0-216 GCF_054177405.1 Leptonychotes weddellii | reverse complement strand
TTTTTTATTCTTATGTAAATCCCCATACATTACATCATTAGTTCTAGATGAAGTGTTCCATGATTCATTGTTCATGCACAACACCCAGTGCTCCATGCAGAACGTGCCCTCCTCAATACCCACCACCAGGCCAACCCATCCTCCCACCCCCCTCCCCTCTAGAACCCTCAGTTTGTTTTTCAGAGTCCATCTTCTCTCATGGTTCGTCCACCCCTC
>NW_027947366.1:0-216 GCF_054177405.1 Leptonychotes weddellii | reverse complement strand
GAGCTTTCTAAAGAAGGTAGATGGGGTTACCCTTCCATCTGCAGTTTAACCAGCATGTACTTGCCTAGAACCAGACAGGAGACCCTGGGTCTAAGCTCACTGATTTTATAAGAGATAAAGTGTCTGATCCTTTAAAATATTTCATGAGAATTACTAATGTGGAGGGTCCTATAAGAAATCAAATTTGGGTCAGAAATAGATACAATGAAACAGCCT
>NW_027947365.1:0-216 GCF_054177405.1 Leptonychotes weddellii | reverse complement strand
GGCAGGCCCAGCAGGACACGAGGCCCTTTCGTGCATGCGTGTGCATGTGTGTCCTCCAGATTGGGGCGGGCGCGGCCCCAGGGGAGGCACTGACTGAGGGCACTTCTCTGAAGGGGCGCCTGTGTGTCAGCCAGCCCCCGCTGCTGGGGGAAGGGAGCTGTGGTCAGGACACCCAGAGTCTCCTCTGCAGGGGCGCCTGCCCCAGTCGGCCCCAAT
>NW_027947364.1:0-216 GCF_054177405.1 Leptonychotes weddellii | reverse complement strand
AGAGTTGTTGCTCTTCTTTTCTTCAATCTCCTGTTGAGTTTGTAGGTGTTCAGAATGGTTTGATCCCTATCCAGCTGAATTCCTGAGAGGAGACGAAATCCAGGTCTCCTACTCCTCCGCCATCTTGCTCCGCCCCCCGATTGGAGTAATTATTGATAGGTATTACATTCAAAGTCATTACTGATAGGTATGTACTTACTGCCATTTTGTTTTCTT
>NW_027947363.1:0-216 GCF_054177405.1 Leptonychotes weddellii | reverse complement strand
GTTCAACCTCTGTAATCAACCTATGTAATATCTTTAATAAGCAAAACTTACAAAAATGATATGACATATTTACAATAATCATAATTATTACACTGTATGATCAGTAAGATTTTTTTTATTCTTATATTAATCCCCATACATTACATCATTAGTTTTAGATGTAGTGTTCCATGATTCATTGTTTGTGCATAACACCCAGCGCTCCATGCAGAATGT
>NW_027947362.1:0-216 GCF_054177405.1 Leptonychotes weddellii | reverse complement strand
TCCATAAGGCTGTTATTAAAAAAAAAAAAGGATTGTGGTTTTACATACAAGTTAACTACTTTGATGCCTATGGTTCAACCTGGGCAAAAAACAAAACAAAACAAAAAAACAGTTACTGTATACTTCAGTCAGAGCAGATCATGGCAGTCAACCCAACTAACCTGAAGATCTTGGTCATATGCAGACCAGTTCACTTTAATGAGTTTTGCATTTATA
>NW_027947361.1:0-216 GCF_054177405.1 Leptonychotes weddellii | reverse complement strand
AAGTTCTATTATTAATCGGCTACTGCTTGCGGTAATAAGTACTTTTTTCTAATGGGCTTGTAAATAGGTTGCACCCTTTGTTAAAGACGAGTAGAATGTGCGACCTAATTTAGAATAATTTATGACTGTATTGCACGGTATTGATAACAGTTATAATTTTGTACTAACTTAAAATAGAAAATGCGATTGTGGTGGAATTGGTAGACACGCCATCTT
>NW_027947360.1:0-216 GCF_054177405.1 Leptonychotes weddellii | reverse complement strand
TGGGGGGTGGGAGGGATGGGGTGGCTGGGTGATAGACATTGGGAAGAGTATGTGCTATGGTGAGCGCTAATGAAGGGGGGGAAATCGGAGGGGGAGATGAACCATGAGAAACTATGGACTCTGAGAAACAAACTGAGGGTTTTACAGGGGAGGGGTTGGGGGGATGGGTTAGCCCAGTGATGGGTATTAAGGAGGGCACTTACAGAATGGAACACT
>NW_027947359.1:0-216 GCF_054177405.1 Leptonychotes weddellii | reverse complement strand
TAACCTGATTGAGTTTAGGAAGAACATACTTGAGTAAAATAAAAATGTATTCTTGCAAGGCTGATAACTCAAAAGGTGTAACTGTATTTATTAAACCAACAACATTAAAATAGTCTCATTTGTCAAAGGTGTACCTAAATCATGTGACCTTGAATTTTAAAAAACATTTTGGTAAGTTTCTATAAGAATACTTTTTCCCTGGGGGGGGGGGGGCGG
>NW_027947358.1:0-216 GCF_054177405.1 Leptonychotes weddellii | reverse complement strand
TGTTTTACCCTGCCTCCTATTCAAACAAATTTCTCAATCAATACAGGAGACCCAGTGCTATTTTAATATTCCAGGACAGATTTATGAGGGGCAGGGGAAGGTAACTCACCTTCTGACATGGCAGAATGATACAAAAGGGGGATGTTCTCCAGAATGTTCTGGGAGCAACTTCCCACAGGGTATTTTCACCTTTCTGGGGGAAAAAAAAAAAGTTCT
>NW_027947357.1:0-216 GCF_054177405.1 Leptonychotes weddellii | reverse complement strand
CTCTCAGAGCCGCGTGCTCTCCTGCCCGCTGGGGAGGCTCCAACATCTGCTCCCGATGTCGATGGCTCTTCAGGGAGCGAGTTCTGGGACGCTTCCTCCAGCAACCGGGCTCCATGGGAGAGAGATCACTGTCTGGCTGGAGGACAATTTTCATATTACAGCTTTAAAGACTCATAGTTTTGTTTTGTTTTGTTTTTTTTATACAGTCATGTCCAT
>NW_027947356.1:0-216 GCF_054177405.1 Leptonychotes weddellii | reverse complement strand
TCCTGTGACAGACATTGTGTTTTGCCCTTTCGTGGTGGTGTGTTTTGCCACTGTTGCTGTGTTGATTCCCCAGATGTGAGTCTGTTTATTTTCCATTGCCTGGACTCCAGTAAGAAACGTGTGATACAATCTGGATGATAAAAGAAGCTAAGGAACAGGATGTGGTCCTGCAAATGCCCTGGATGAAGGCTGGGGGCAGTGGGGGGGAGCTCTGTA
>NW_027947355.1:0-216 GCF_054177405.1 Leptonychotes weddellii | reverse complement strand
TGAGTGATGCCCATGCATGGACCATGCGGTACTGGAAGGAAGGAGGAGGGTTTTAAAGCCATTATTATAGTGGTTTGGACAGGACTCAAGTTGGGGACGGACACACTTCGGTTTGAGACCCACCTCTGCCTTTCACATTCTGTAGGAGAAGAGGTGATTTTTTTTTTCTTTGTACTTTTTGTTGTGGATAATCTCAAACGTAAATGGGAATAGGGA
>NW_027947354.1:0-216 GCF_054177405.1 Leptonychotes weddellii | reverse complement strand
TAAAAGATTTTTATTTAGTTATTTGAGAGGGAGGAAGAGAGCACAAGCAGGGGGAGCGGCAGAGGGAGAAGCAGGCTTCCCGCTGAGCAGGGAGCCCGACGGGGGACTCGATCCCAGGACCCCGAGATCATGACCTGAGCCGAGGGCAGACGCTTAACCTACTGAGCCACCCAGGCGCCCCCATAGAAGTCCTTTTTATTCAAAGCAAGAATTCAC
>NW_027947353.1:0-216 GCF_054177405.1 Leptonychotes weddellii | reverse complement strand
TACTTTGTGAAGCTGCCATATATATATATATATATATATATATATATTTTTTTTTTTTTTTTTTGAGAGAGACATGGAGAGCATGAGCAAGGGAGGGGCAGAGGGAGAGGGAGAGAGTGAGAGAATCTTAAGCAGGCTCCACGCCCCTGAGATCAGAAATCAAGAGTCAGATGCTTAACCCACTGAGCCACCCAGATGCCCCAAAGGTGCTACATT
>NW_027947352.1:0-216 GCF_054177405.1 Leptonychotes weddellii | reverse complement strand
GAATAACTTGATTTCTGAGTTATCAATCAAACTGGTTGGATAAAGTGCCTGAGCCCACAGGAATCGGCCACCCCGCCAGCACCACACCCAGCACCTGTCTTCCAAAGGCCCAGTGACAGAAGCTTCTGCTTCTGATGGGACAGCCGCAGAGAAGTCGCAGCAGTGAGACGGCTGGCTGCGCTCTGACAGGAGCGGAGACTGCGCGGCAACAAGACG
>NW_027947351.1:0-216 GCF_054177405.1 Leptonychotes weddellii | reverse complement strand
TTCCTGCTTCTTCTTCTTCTTCTTTTTTTTTTTTTAACATATAATGTATTATTTGTTTCAGAGGTACAGGTCTGTGATTCAACAGTCTTACACAATTCACAGCGCTCACCATAGCATCTAAGTTCTTAACTGCCATGCCATATTGCATTGCAACTCTTAGATCCTTTTTCTTGCAGACTAATACTCCTCCTTCACTGACCAATCCAATCATTCCAG
>NW_027947350.1:0-216 GCF_054177405.1 Leptonychotes weddellii | reverse complement strand
TTTCAAAAGAAGTTGATTTAGGGGGCGGAGCAAGATGGCGGAGGAGTAGGAGACCTGGATTTCGTCTCCTCTCAGGAATTCAGCTGGATAGGGATCAAACCATTCTGAACACCTACAAACCCAACAGGAGATTGAAGAAAGGAATAGCAACAACTCTCTCATCAGAAAAGCGACCACTTTCTGGAAGGTAGGACGTGCGGAGAAGTGAATCTGAGG
>NW_027947349.1:0-216 GCF_054177405.1 Leptonychotes weddellii | reverse complement strand
CTGGTGGTGGGTATTGAGGAGGGCACGTTCTGCATGGAGCACTGGGTGTTATGCACAAACAATGAATCATGGAACACTTCATCTAGAACTAATGATGTAATGTATGGGGATTAACATAAGAATAAAAATAAATAAATAAATAAATTTTCTTTAAAAAAAAAAAAAATACACAAAGAATTCTTACATAGAGCAAGGGGACCTGAGGCAAGTTCTGAG
>NW_027947348.1:0-1245 GCF_054177405.1 Leptonychotes weddellii | reverse complement strand
TCTCTCCTCTTTCATTCATGATTTTGTTGATTTGGGTCATTTCTCTCTTCTTTTTGTTAAGTCTGGCCAGGGTTTTATCAATCTTGTTAATTCTTTCAAAGAACCAGCTCCTAGTTTCATTGATCTCTTCTACTGTTCTTTTGGTTTCTATTTCATTGATTTCTGCTCTGATCTTTATTATTTCTCTTCTCCTGCTGGGTTTAGGCTTTATTTCCTATTCTTTCTCCAGCTCCTTTAGGTGTAGGGTTAGGTTGTGTATTTGAGACCTTTCTTGTTTCTTGAGAAAGGCTTGTATTGCTATATACTTTCCTCTTAGGACTGCCTTTGCTGCATCCCAAAGATTTTGAACAGTTGTGTTTTCATTTTCATTTGTTTCATTAATTTTTTTAGTTCTTCTTTAATTTCCTGGTTGACCCACTCATTCGTTAGTAGGATGTTCTTCAGCCTCCATGTATTTGAGTTCTTTCTGACTTTCCTCTTGTGATTGAGTTCTAGTTTCAAAGCATTGTGGTCTGAAAATAGGCAGGGAATGATCCCAATGTTTTGGTACCAGTTGAGACCTGATTTGTGACCTACAATGTGATTGATTCTGGAGAATGTTCCATGGGCATTAGAGAAGAATGTGTATTCCGTTGCTTTGGGATGGAATGTTCTGGATATATCTGTGAAGTCCATTTGGTCCAGTGTGTCATTCAAAGTCTTTATTTCCTTTTGATCTTTTGCTTAGATGATCTGTCCATTTCAGTGAGGGGGTGTTGAAGTCCCCCACTATTACTGTATTGTTGTAGATGTGTTTCTTTGCTTTTGTTATTAATTGCCTTATATAGTTGGCTGCTCCCATGTTAGGGGCATAGATATTTACAATTGTTAGATCTTCTTGTTGGATAGCCCTTTAAGTAGGATATAGTGTCCTTCCTCATCTCTTATTACAGTCTTTGGCTTAAAATCTAATTTGTCTGATATAAGGATTGCCACTCCAGCTTTCTTTTGGTGTCCATTAGCATGGTAAATGGTTTTCCACCCCTTCACTTTCAATCTGGGGGTGTCTTTGGGTCTAAAATGAGTCTCTTGCAGACAGCATATCGATGGGTCTTGTTTTTTAATCCAATGTGATAGCCTGTGTCTTTTGATTGGGGCATTTAGCCCATTTACATTCAGGGTAACTATTGAAAGATAGGAATTTAGTGCCATTGTATTGCCTGTAAGGTGACTGTTACTGTATATTGTCTGTGTTCCTTTCCGGTC
>NW_027947347.1:0-216 GCF_054177405.1 Leptonychotes weddellii | reverse complement strand
TAGCTCTATTTTTAAATTTTTGAGGAACCTCCACACTGTTTTCCAAAGTGGCTGTACCAACTTGCATTCCCACCAACAGTGTAAGAGGGTTCCCCTTTCTCCACAACCTCTCCAACATTTGTTGTTTCTTTCCCTGTCCATTTTTTAAAATGTACGTTTAGGAGTGCAGTAAACCTTTAAAAATTAAAGGAAAAATGAATTTTTTCATGGTAATTA
>NW_027947346.1:0-216 GCF_054177405.1 Leptonychotes weddellii | reverse complement strand
GCTCCCCTGGAGAAGAGGACACATTTCAGGAGGGGGCCCTTTCCCTATTAGATCTGATGGTTTATTATAAAATTGCTTCATGACTACAGGGCACTGTCAGGATGGGGTAAATAAATATGAAAAAACAGAAATTCCTAGAATTGAGTTCGCAGACAGGTGGACATGACACCCAGCGTGCCGACCCGTGGCCTGGCAGCTCGGGGTCTGCTTGGGCGC
>NW_027947345.1:0-216 GCF_054177405.1 Leptonychotes weddellii | reverse complement strand
CTCATTCTCTCTCTCTCAAATAAATAAATAAAATCTTTAAAAAAAAAAAATAGGAGAGTCTTTAAAAAAATAAATAAATAAAACAACCTGAGAACAGAAAATGGAAAGGATGGCTGTTTTAAATAATAAAACTTGTAGAATTATTTGACTCAATTATGTGAATGTATAACTTTGAAAAAACTAATTATAAAATATTTTACGTAATTCTCTTTGGGG
>NW_027947344.1:0-216 GCF_054177405.1 Leptonychotes weddellii | reverse complement strand
CTCTCAGAGCCGCGTGTTCTCCTGCCCGCTGGGGAGGCTCCAACATCTGCTCCCGATGTCGATGGCTCTTCAGGGAGCGAGTTCTGGGACGCTTCCTCCAGCAACCAGGCTCCATGGGAGAGAGATCACTGTCTGGCTGGAGGACAATTTTCATATTACAGCTTTAAAGACTCATAGTTTTGTTTTGTTTTGTTTTTTTATACAGTCATGTCCATG
>NW_027947343.1:0-216 GCF_054177405.1 Leptonychotes weddellii | reverse complement strand
GTTTTAAGCCATCCCGATTGGTGAGAATTTGTTTCTACAGCCACAGGAAAACTAATACAAGCTCCATCTCATTTTAATCATATGGAGAGATTGGTATAACTACAAATGCAATCCAGATGCAGAACTCTTTCATCACAGCAAAGATCTCCCTCTTGCTAACCCTTATAGTCTCTGCCTTTAAGAATCTAATATGATTTTTGGGGCGCCTGGGTGGCT
>NW_027947342.1:0-216 GCF_054177405.1 Leptonychotes weddellii | reverse complement strand
TAGCTCAGGTTATGATCCCAGGGTCCTGGGATGGAGTCCCACATCGGGGTCCCTGCTCAACGGGGAGTCTGCTTCTCCCTCTCCTCCCCACACGTGCTCTCTGTCACTATCCCTGTCTCTCTCTCTCAAATAAATAAATAAAATACTTTAAAAAAATTGTAAAAAATAAACAGTAGGGCAATTCTCCTGAAAAGCTTTAGCATGATTATTTTCTTC
>NW_027947341.1:0-216 GCF_054177405.1 Leptonychotes weddellii | reverse complement strand
TGGGACACAGGACTCCTCACCTAACAGACGGGAGATGGAGGACCCCTCACTTCAAAGACAGGAGACTGAGGACCCCCCACCTCCAGACGGGAAACTGAGGACCCCACCCCACAGACAGGAGACTGAGGACCCCTCCCCACAGACAGGAGACTGAGGACCCCACCTCACAGAGAGGAGACTGAGGACCCCTCCCCACAGACAGGAGACTGAGGACCC
>NW_027947340.1:0-216 GCF_054177405.1 Leptonychotes weddellii | reverse complement strand
TGTTAGTGGGCTGCTCCGGGGCTGCCTTGGGCTGGAGTTGAGTCAGACCAGGCGTTTGCCGGAGATGCAGTAGCACCAAACTGCAGGCCCTGTCCCTGTGTCGTCCTCGGAGAAGCTTCTGTTCGTGGGTGGGGCCTGCAGTCAGAGCAGGGGCCTGCAGTCAGACCAGCTGCCTGCCCTCAGCCCACTGCTGGGATCACAGTCAGACGGGTGTGT
>NW_027947339.1:0-216 GCF_054177405.1 Leptonychotes weddellii | reverse complement strand
GTACTTTTCATTATACCACTTCTCACCATGTGAGAACCAACACTGTATCCTATTAATCAACCGCCACTGCAGAACACTGGGCTGGGCATATACAGAAAATAAAAATCTTAAAGTGAAGTGAGTATCTGAAGTATAGACATGGATGAAAATATATATGCTACTTGATATCTCTTTAGCTGTGATGGTAGCCTAGTTTAACACTGGAGATCAGGATGT
>NW_027947338.1:0-216 GCF_054177405.1 Leptonychotes weddellii | reverse complement strand
GGGGGGGGTGGGAGGATGGGTATTGAGGAGGGCACGTTCTGCATGGAGCACTGGGTGTTATGCACAAACAATGAATCATGGAACACTACATCTAAAACTAATGATGTAATGTATGGGGATTAACATAACAATAAAAAATTAAAATAAATAAAATATAGTGTTGCAAATATTTTCTCCTATTTTCTCTGTGGCTCATTCATTCTTTTTCTCAGAGAT
>NW_027947337.1:0-1245 GCF_054177405.1 Leptonychotes weddellii | reverse complement strand
GACTTCTAGTACTACGTTGAACAATAGTGGCGAGAGTGGGCATCCTTGTCATGTTCCTGATCTTAAGGGAAAGGCTCTCAGCTTTTCCCCATTGAGGATGATATTCGCTGTGGGTTTTTCATAGATGGATTTTATGAACTTGAGGAATGTTCCCTCTATCCCTATACTCTGAAGAGTTTTAATCAGGAAGGGATGCTGTATTTTGTCAAATGCTTTTTCTGCATCAATCTAGAGGACCATATGGTTCTTCTCTCTCCTCTTATTAATGTGTTCTGTCACATTGATTTGTAAATGTTGAACCACCCTTGCATCCCAGGGATAAATCCCACTTGGTCGTGGTGGATGATCCTTTTAATGTATTGTTGGATCCTATTAGCTAGGATTTTGTTGAGGATTTTGGATTCCATATTCATCAGGGATATCGGTCTGAAATTCTCCTTTTTGATGGGGTCTTTGCCTGATTTGGGGATTAAGGTAATGCTGGCTTCATAGAATGAGTCTGGAAGCTTTCCTTCTGTTTTTTTTTTTTGAAACATCTTCAGGAGTATAGGTATTATTTCTTCTTTGAATGTTTGGTAGAATTCCCTAGGGAATCCATCAGGCCCTGGACTCTTGTTTTTTGGGAAGTTTTTGATCACTGCTTCAATCTCGTTCTTGTTTATTGGCCTATTCAGGTTGTCAACTTCTTCCTGTTTCAGTCTTGGCAGTTTATAGGTTTCCAGGAAGGCATCCATTTCTTCCAGGTTGCTCAATTTATTGGCATATGGTTGTTGATAATAATTTCTAATAATTGTTTCTATTTCCTTGGTGTTAGTTGTGATCTCTCCCCTTTCATTCATAATTGTATTAATTTGGGTCCTTTCTCTTTTCTTTTGGATAAGTCTGGCCAGTGGTTTATCGATCTTATTAATTCTTTCAAAGAACCAGCTTCCAGTTTCGTTGATCTGATCTACTGTGTTTCTGGTTTGTAATTCATTGATCTCTGCTCTAATCCTAATTATTTCTCTTCTAATATGTGGCTTAGGCATTGTTTGTTGCTTTTTCTCTAGTTCTTTAAGGTGTAAAGTTAGTTGGTGAATTTGGGATTTTTTTTCTTGAGTGAGGCTTGGATGGCTATGTATATCCCCCTTAGGACCGCCTTTGCAGTATCCCATAGGTTTTGGACTGATGTGTTTTCGTTCTCATTGGTTTCCATGAATTGTTTAAGTTCTTTGATTTCTTGGTTGACCCAAACATTCTTGATTA
>NW_027947336.1:0-216 GCF_054177405.1 Leptonychotes weddellii | reverse complement strand
TTTTTTTTTTTTTTTAAAGATTTTATTTATTTTTTAGAGAGCGAGCGAGAGAGAAACAGCATGAGAGGGGAGAGGGTCAGAGGGAGAAGCAGGCTCCCCGCTGAGCGGGGAGCCCGATGTGGGACTCGATCCCAGGACCCTGGGATCATGACCTGAGCCGAAGGCAGACGCTTAACCATCTGAGCCACCCAGGCGCCCCCAGATTGCTGGGGTTCT
>NW_027947335.1:0-216 GCF_054177405.1 Leptonychotes weddellii | reverse complement strand
CTGGAACCTTCTGTTTGCAAGATTCCTTTAGGCCACTCCTTGAGCCGGGCGGGGATCTAACCTATTGCAAAGCAGCACATTCACATATGTACCCAAGATGTGCAGAGCTAACGAATCATGAGCTAATCAGTCCCAGAACAAGAACAACCAGATGCATTAAAGATGCCACACTTGAAAGAGTTAAATATGATAGTCAAAATTGCAATCCTTTTTTTT
>NW_027947334.1:0-216 GCF_054177405.1 Leptonychotes weddellii | reverse complement strand
GAGCCACCCAGGCGCACGCAACACTTTATTAAGAGTATTGGCTTTGAATTAGTAGCTGAAGTAACAATTGCATGAAGCCAGATTAGGTGTACTGCATAATACTCATACTTGATTTATTGACATTACTTAGCAATTTATTGGACAAAAGTCAAACTTTTTGTTTTTTATTAAGCACATTCCACAGTACAAAGCTGTCATGGATAATATCTGTACAAT
>NW_027947333.1:0-216 GCF_054177405.1 Leptonychotes weddellii | reverse complement strand
TAAGATGGATTTTGCAAAATAAACACACCAAGTGGAAGTCAAGGTATTCTTTTAATGTATGCATCAGCAGTTAAAGTCTTACACTGTGGTTCTCTGCTGTCTGAGTTATTTCTTAATTATATCTTCAATGGTTTTGTAAAAAGAAAATTACTTCCTCTGTCCCTTGAAAAATACCTTTCTTTTTCTTTAAGTATGATTATGTTTTTTTCTGGTTTC
>NW_027947332.1:0-216 GCF_054177405.1 Leptonychotes weddellii | reverse complement strand
GCTGCTTGCTTTTCGGGTATCCTTGTATAAAAGAAAACGCTCACTTGCCAATTTACTATTCGCCCTCTGCTCTGATGTCAACGTCTGGCTAAGGATGTTCTCACCTGACGTCCGTTCATTCCTTTGATCCTGGGAACAGCGCCACCCCAGATCTCTCACGACGACTTGGACGGCAGGGCCTCTGATACGAAGAAGTCAATGCCACCGCCCTGAAAT
>NW_027947331.1:0-216 GCF_054177405.1 Leptonychotes weddellii | reverse complement strand
GTATCTAACCACTTATCCTGTGATTAATTCATTACACGCACAGACACTGACAGGGTGTCCAATGTGTGTTAGGTGCTACTCTATGTACAAAATGAGAGAGTATCTGTCTTCACACAGCTCATTCTGGCAGGAGACAGGGAGCAGTAAATACCACAACCCCATATGATCTACGTCTGTTACAGGAGTGGAGAGCATGGGACAAGGAAGTAGAGCAGG
>NW_027947330.1:0-216 GCF_054177405.1 Leptonychotes weddellii | reverse complement strand
TTATCCATTCATCTGTCGATGGACATCTTGGCTCTTTCCACAAGAACCTGTGGATTCTTAAAGGACTAGGCCCTCAGTAAATTATTAGGAGAAATGATGAGGGGGTAGGGACATTTAAAAATCTTGAGGGAATTGGAAACTGATTTGTCAGTTTGTAAAATAAAGTTAATTCTTTTGAGTTTATCAGCTTTGGGACTTCATATAGATAGCAAGGAT
>NW_027947329.1:0-216 GCF_054177405.1 Leptonychotes weddellii | reverse complement strand
TGCTCCTCAAACGCACAGATTGTGCAGACTTGCCGGATAATCCTGTGCGGGCGTCCGTGCCGGACATTGCGTGGCATTTAGCAGCATCTCTGGTCTCTGTATCTCCATGTGCCAGTAGCCACCAGACGTCCCCCGGGAGCACGAGCACCCTGGGTGCGGGCACGGTTCTGCATCTGTGTCAGGAAGCCCGCGTGGGTGTGGCATGAGCGCCTTTCA
>NW_027947328.1:0-216 GCF_054177405.1 Leptonychotes weddellii | reverse complement strand
CAGAAGGAAGAGCACTTTCCCAAAGCCCCAGATGGTGTTGGCTCAGGGTACTTACACTTGGGTGCTCTCACCTGGGGCCCTACTGCCTCGCTCCTTCTTTTTACCTTGTTCTGTAGCTCTTAAGGGACATTTCACCATCTTCTTGATAGGATTGCTGCTCCAAATCTCTACCATTCTATGGGTGGGGGTGTGTCCTGCTGATCCCAGGATCCCCCT
>NW_027947327.1:0-216 GCF_054177405.1 Leptonychotes weddellii | reverse complement strand
TGGCCCTGGCTCCAGGAAGACATGCACATTCGTGAAGCATTACGGAGATGGAAGGCACAGCGTCGGGACTCTAGTCAGTGAGAGTCTAATCATCTTGTGTGGTGACAGAGGGTGACGACACGTACTGTGGGAGCGCGAAGTCACGCACGGAATTGCTGAATCGCTATGTCGAACAGTTCACACTAATGCAGCACGCGTGTGAATGCTGCTACACTA
>NW_027947326.1:0-216 GCF_054177405.1 Leptonychotes weddellii | reverse complement strand
GCTGCTTGGGGTCTGGAAGGAGGCCTGAGGTCGGGGGTGTTGATGTTCTTGGTTTTGACGGCTGCTATGCAGGAATGTACTTTTGTCAAAACTTACCTAACTGTACACTTAAAACGGGTTCATTTTATTGTGTGTAAATTTGTTAAAGTAAAATTGATTTAAGTAAAAGAACACAGGGGTCTTGACTTTTTTTTTTTTTTAGAAAGGGAGGGGGTG
>NW_027947325.1:0-216 GCF_054177405.1 Leptonychotes weddellii | reverse complement strand
GAAAATTTTACCAAATCTTTTTTTTTTAAGATTTTATTTATTTATTTGACAGATAGAGACATAGTGAGAGAGGGAACACAAGCAGGGGGAGTGGGAGAGGAAGAAGCAGGCTTCCCACTGAGCAGGGAGCCCAATGCAGGGCTTGATCCCAGGACCCTGGGACCATGACCTGAGCCGAAGGCAGACGTTTAATGACTGAACCACCCAAGCACCCCT
>NW_027947324.1:0-216 GCF_054177405.1 Leptonychotes weddellii | reverse complement strand
TTTTTTTTTTTAAGATTTTATTTATTTATTTGACAGAGAGAGACACAGCGAGAGAGGGAACACAAGCAGGGGGAGTGGGAGAGGGAGAAGCAGGCTTCCCGCCGAGCAGGGAGCCCGATGCGGGGCTCGATCCCAGGACCCTGGGATCATGACCTGAGCCGAAGGCAGACGCTTAACGACTGAGCCACCCAGGCGGCCCTGTGTTTTTTTTTTTTT
>NW_027947323.1:0-216 GCF_054177405.1 Leptonychotes weddellii | reverse complement strand
CCGCCGTGGAAAACACTGTGGAGGGTCCTCAAAACACTAAGCACAGAATGAGCCCACGGCCCAGCCATTCCACGTCTGGGTGTGTTCCCCGGAGAACGGAGAGCAGGGTCTCGATGAGATGCCGGAACCCCCGTGTTCACGGCAGCATCATGCCCAGCAGCTGGGACAGGGAAGCACCCCAGTGTCCGTGGACGGGTGGGCAGACTACCAAAATGT
>NW_027947322.1:0-216 GCF_054177405.1 Leptonychotes weddellii | reverse complement strand
GCACCAGGATGGGCCTATGGGCAACGAGGCCAAGGGCCTGGGAGACCACGGCGTAAGAGCCACGTGTGGTCCCAGACTCGGGTGCAACTTGGGAAGCTGCGGTGGCATCTGACCTGGAGAACCTCACCTCCGCATCAAAGAAAAACAAGCAAAGCTCCTTTCTAGGCAGGCGAAGATGAGGGTTTACTGGCATCCCTCATAGCCAGAGTCCCCAAG
>NW_027947321.1:0-216 GCF_054177405.1 Leptonychotes weddellii | reverse complement strand
AGAAACAATTTCTTTTTAAAAAAAAAAAATTTTTTATTATGTTATATTAATCACCATTAGTGATTACATTACATCATTAGTTTTTGATGTAGTGTTCCATGATTTCATTGTTTGCGTATAACACCCGGTGCTCCACGCAGAACGTGCCCTCTTTAATACCCATCACCAGGCTAACCCATCCCCGACTCCCTCCCCTCTAAAACCCTCAGTTTGTTT
>NW_027947320.1:0-216 GCF_054177405.1 Leptonychotes weddellii | reverse complement strand
TCAGCCTGTGGCCGACAGTGTCCTTGGCCACTTGCCTTTCCAGGAGTTGCCCTTCCAACCTGGGGGGGACGAACCCACTCGCAGGCGCCCTGGGGGCCTTCTACATTTTCCTGTATACCTGTTGCTTTACCCCACTGAAGAGGATCAGCACCCAGGTGCCCCTGAAGTATTTCTTTCTGGAAGGTTGGCACTAGACCTCCTACCAGCAGCCCATCC
>NW_027947319.1:0-216 GCF_054177405.1 Leptonychotes weddellii | reverse complement strand
TAAGCGCTGTGAATTGTGCAAGACTGTTGAATCTCAGATCTGTACCTCTGAAACAAATAATGCAATATATGTTAAGAAAAAAAAAAAGAAGAAGAAGGTAGCGGGAGGGGAAGAATGAAGCGGGGGAAATCGGAGGGGTGGACGAACCATGAGAGACGATGGACTCTGAAAAACAAACTGAGGGTTCTAGAGGGGAGGGGGGTGGGAGGATGGGTT
>NW_027947318.1:0-216 GCF_054177405.1 Leptonychotes weddellii | reverse complement strand
TGCCTGTGCCGGCTCCCGCCAGGCCCTGCAGTGGCTCAGAGCACGGTGGCTGGCATCTGTTTGCCCGCACTTGACCTGGGGTCACCGTCCTGCGCCCCAGCTGTAAAATGGGGACGGGGCGGCTCGTCACGGGGTGGCTGGGAGGAGTCAGTGCGCGAGCACAAGTGAGGGGCGCCCAGCACACGGAGGAAGCGCTCCCGCGTGTGAACTCCTCTT
>NW_027947317.1:0-216 GCF_054177405.1 Leptonychotes weddellii | reverse complement strand
CTACACAGAGGTTAAAAAATTTGTTTTGTGGCACTCTCTTGGCTTCTACTTCTTTTTTTTTTTTTATTCTTATGTTAATCCTCATATATTACATCATTAGTTCTAGATGAAGTGTTCCATGATTCATTGTTCGTGCATAACACCCAGTGCTCCATGCAGAACGTGCCCTCCTCAATACCCACCACCAGTCCAACCCATCGGGGGGGGGGGGGGGGG
>NW_027947316.1:0-1245 GCF_054177405.1 Leptonychotes weddellii | reverse complement strand
TTGCCATGCTTCTGCTTTTTGCTGGACCCCTCCCAGGAAAGCCACCCCGCAACCGTGCTGGGATTCGTGGTTTAGGGCTACATAGAGCAGGAAGCCAGCACCTAGACTCGCGGTTTTCAGCCAGCCTTTCCGATCTGACGTCTGGGAACTCTGAAGCATTCAGGCCCCACCCGCTCTTCTTGTGACCCCCGGGATCCTGAGATCACGCTGTCACAGCGGGGACTCCACCCTGCTTCCCCACTTGAACACCTTTAAGTCCTCCACAGTAGGAGACTTCTAAAAGTTTCCATTTGGCACTTCTTCGCTCATGAAAATTGCAGTAGCCTCCTTAAGCCGGGTGCCTCCCTTCTGCTGTATCCTCAGCCATATGCCCCTCACACTCATCCCCACCCGCGGCACTCGGGCTCGGAAGCTGCAGCAGGTGCCACAGCGGGAGCTGGGCCCAGTTCTTGCGCTGGTGCCGGATCTCGCTCTGGGGCTGGTGCTGTAGCTCCCAGAAGAGAAAGTATCGTCGGCCTGATGGGCTTCCCACGTCCCTTCTAAATAAAAGAAGTTTTCCCACCACTCAATGCTGTCTGAGTCCATGAAGCAATCCCTGGGAGGTCTCCCCAGACTGCAGGCCATGGGGACAGGGATCTGGGACTACTCACTGCTCCTGGCCCAACCACAGTCGATGGAGGCTTGCTCTGCGTGGCCCAAGCTGTTCTCTCCACAGGCCCTCACCAGTCACCCCCTGTCCTCCTCACCACAGCATCTCTCTCGTTCTGCTTCCCCCTCTGCCTCTCCCCCCTACTACTTCTCTTTCCTCTCTCATAAATAAATAAAATCCCCCCGAAAAGTAAAAGATTGAGCATGAAGGTAGACATTTTGAGCCTTGTAGACCTGGCTAGGAACACTCTCCTGTATGTATATCTTTGTCACCTTCCCCCTTGTGCTCATGGCTGCAGAGGTACATGACCTCCCAGGGAGGGAGAAGGCCCACGGGGCAGGGACTCTGGGGTCCTGAGTGACCACAGGAAGGCGCTCCATCTCCCATCTGAACAGCCACTCAGCGCTGTCATGTGGGGGAATCCATGGTGACATGCTACCGAAACTTGGGGAGATAGTTGGTAATTCAGCATAACGAAATATACCGGCTAAATGTTGAAATCACCAAGTTAACTTCAATAGTTATCAGCCTAGTAGCTTTAAAAATGACCAAAGGGGCACCTGGCTTCCTCAGTCAGTGGGACACGTGGCGCTGGA